>NC_042974.1:1919502-2033296 GCF_901001165.1 Salmo trutta | reverse complement strand
ACTAGTCCTTCCTCCACTAGTCCTTTCCTCCACTAGTCCTTTCCTCCATAGTCCTTCTCCACTAGTCCTTCCTCCACTAGTCCTTCCTCCACTAGTCCTTCCTCCCACTAGTCCTTCCTCACTAGTCCTTCCTCCATAGTCCTTCCTCCACTAGTACACTACACTCAGAAGGTGTATCCAGAATCTAAAAGCGTTCTTCGGCTGTCCCCATAGAATAACCCTTTGAAGAACCCCTTTTGGTTCCAGGTAGAACCTTTTCCATTCCAGGTAGAACCATTTTGGGTTCTGTGTAGAATCCTTTCCACAGAGGGTTCTACATGGAACCCCCAAAAGTTCTACCGGGACCTTCAAAGGGTTCTCCTATGGGAACAGCCAAAGAACTCCTTTGAAACCCTTTGTTCTAAGAGTGAACCTTTCCTCCACTAGTCCTTTCCTTCACTAGTCCTTCCTCCACTAGTCCTTCCTTACTAGTCCTTCCTCCACTAGTCCTTTCCTTCACTAGTCCTTTCCTCCACCTCCACTAGTCCTTCCTCCTTCCTCCACTAGTCCTTCCTCCACTAGTCCTTCCTCCACTAGTCCTCCACCTCCACTAGTCCTTCCTCCACTAGTCCTTCCTCCACTAGTCCTTCCTCCACTAGTCCTTCCTCCACTAGTCCTTCCTCCACTAGTCCTTTCCTCCACTAGTCCTTTCCTCCACTAGTCCTTCCTCCACTAGTCCTTCCCTTATTAGTCCTTTCCTCCACTAGTCCTTCCTCCACTAGTCCTTCCTCCACTAGTCCTTCCTCCACTAGTCCTTCCTCCACTAGTCCTTTCCTCCACTAGTCCTTTCCTCCACTAGTCCTTCCTCCACTAGTCCTTCCCTTATTAGTCCTTCCTCCACTAGTCCTTCCTCCACCTCCACTAGTCCTTCCTCCACTAGTCCTTCCTCCACTAGTCCTTCCTCCACTAGTCCTCCACCTCCACTAGTCCTTCCTCCACTAGTCCTTCCTCCACTAGTCCTTCCTCCACTAGTCCTCCACCTCCACTAGTCCTTCCTCCACTAGTCCTTCCTCCACTAGTCTTTCCTCCACTAGTCCTTCCTCCACTAGTCCTTCCTTCACTAGTCCTTCCTCCACTAGTCCTCCACCTCCACTAGTCCTTCCTCCACTAGTCCTCTCCTCCACTAGTCCTTCCTCCACTAGTCCTTTCCTCCACTAGTCCTTCCTCCACTAGTCCTTCCTCCACTAGTCCTTCTTCCACTAGTCCTTCCTCCACTAGTCCTTCCTCCACTAGTCCTTCCTCCACTAGTCCTCCACTAGTCCTTCCTCCACTAGTCCTTTCCTCCACTAGTCCTTCCTCTACCTCCACTAGTCTTTCCTCCACTAGTCTTTCCTCCACTAGTCCTTCCTCCACTAGTCCTTCCTCCACTAGTCCTTTCCTCCACTAGTCCTTCCTCCACTAGTCCTTCCTCCACTAGTCCTTCCTCCACTAGTCCTTCCTCCACTAGTCCTTTCCTCCACTAGTCCTTCCTCTACCTCCACTAGTCTTTCCTCCACTAGTCTTTCCTCCACTAGTCCTTCCTCCACTAGTCCTTCCTCCACTAGTCCTTTCCTCCACTAGTCCTTCCTCTACCTCCACTAGTCTTTCCTCCACTAGTCTTTCCTCCACTAGTCCTTCCTCCACTAGTCCTTCCTCCACTAGTCTTTCCTCCACTAGTCTTTCCTCCACTAGTCTTTCCTCCACTAGTCTTTCCTCCACTAGTCCTTCCTCCACTAGTCTTTCCTCCACTAGTCCTTCCTCCACTAGTCCTTTCCTCCACTAGTCCTCCACCTCCACTAGTCCTTCCTCCACTAGTCTTTCCTCCACTAGTCCTTCCTCCACTAGTCCTCCACCTCCACTAGTCCTTCCTCCACTAGTCCTCTCCTCCACTAGTCCTTCCTCCACTAGTCCTTTCCTCCACTAGTCCTTCCTCCACTAGTCCTTCCTCCACTAGTCCTTCTTCCACTAGTCCTTCCTTCACTAGTCCTTCCTCCACTAGTCCTTCCTCCACTAGTCCTTCCTCCACTAGTCTTTCCTCCATTAGTCCTTCCTCCACTAGTCCTTCCTCTACCTCCACTAGTCTTTCCTCCACTAGTCCTTCCTCCACTAGTCCTTCCTCCACTAGTCCTTCCTCCACTAGTCCTTTCCTCCACTAGTCTTTCCTCCATTAGTCCTTTCCTCCACTAGTCCTTCCTCTACCTCCCTAGTCTTCCTCACTAGTCCTTCCTCCACTAGTCCTTCCTCCACTAGTCCTTCCTCCACTAGTCCTTTCCACTAGTCCTTCCTCCACTAGTCCTTTCCTCCATTAGTCCTTCCTCCACTAGTCCTTCCTCCACTAGTCTTTCCTCCATTAGTCCTTTCCTCCACTAGTCCTTCCTCCACTAGTCCTTTCCTCCAGTCCTTCCTCCATTAGTCCTTCCTCCACTAGTCCTTCCTCCACTAGTCCTTCCTCCACTAGTCCTTCCTCCACTAGTCCTTTCCTCCACTAGTCCTTCCTCCACTAGTCCTTTCCTCCACTAGTCCTTCCTCTACCTCCACTAGTCCTTCCTCCACTAGTCCTTCCTCCACTAGTCCTTCCTCCACTAGTCCTTTCCTCCACTAGTCCTTCCTCCACTAGTCCTTCCTCCACTAGTCCTTCCTCCCTAGTCCCTTCCTCCACTAGTCCTTCCTCACTAGTCCTTCCTCCACTAGTCCTTTCCTCCCCCTCCACTAGTCCTTCCTCCACTAGTCCTTTCCTCACTAGTCCTTCCTCTACTCCACTAGTCTTCCCTCCACTAGTCCTTCCTCCACTAGTCCTTCCTCCACTAGTCCTTCCTCCACTAGTCCTTCCTTCACTTGTTCTTTCCTCCACTAGTCCTTTCCTCCACTAGTCCTTTCCTCCATTAGTCCTTCCTCCACTAGTCCTTCCTCCACTAGTCCTTCCTCCACTAGTCCTTCCTCCACTAGTCCTTCCTCCACTAGTCCTTCCTCCACTAGTCCTTCCTCCACTAGTACACTACACTCAGAAGGTGTATCCAGAATCTAAAAGCGTTCTTCGGCTGTCCCCATAGAATAACCCTTTGAAGAACCCCTTTTGGTTCCAGGTAGAACCTTTTCCATTCCAGGTAGAACCATTTTGGGTTCTGTGTAGAATCCTTTCCACAGAGGGTTCTACATGGAACCCCCAAAAGTTCTACCGGGACCTTCAAAGGGTTCTCCTATGGGAACAGCCAAAGAACTCCTTTGAAACCCTTTGTTCTAAGAGTGAACCTTTGACCAGGGCCCAAAGAGTTCTGTTGAAAAGTAGTACACTATATTATGGGGAAAAGGGTACTATTTGGGAGGCAACCAATCTTTTTAAAGTTGTATTTTTATTTGAGAAAGGAGTGACTTCATCAGTGCAGCAACCAACCAACCCTCTCACTGTCTCTCATCAGTGCAGCAACCAACCCTCTCTCTCTCTCTCTCTCTCTCATCAGTGCAGCAACCAACCCCCTCTCTCTCCCTCTCGCTCGCTCATCAGTGCAGCAACCAACCCTCTCTCTCTCTCACTCTCATCAGTGCAGCAACCAACCCTCTCTCTCTCTCACTCTCATCAGTGCAGCAACCAACCCTCTCTCTCTCATCAGTGCAGCAGCCAACCCTCTCTCTCTCTCTCTCATCAGTGCAGCAACCAACCCTCTCTCTCTCATCAGTGCAGCAACCCAACCCTCTCTCTCTCATCAGTGCAGCAACCAACCCCCTCTCTCTCTCTCTCTCTCTCTCTCTCTGTCTCATCAGTGCAGCAACCAACCCTCTCTCTCTGATCAGTGCAGCAACCAACCCTCTCTCTCTGATCAGTGCAGCAACCAACCCTCTCTCTCTCTCTCTCTCTCTCTCTCTCTGTCTCATCAGTGCAGCAACCAACCCTCTCTCTCTGATCAGTGCAGCAACCAACCCTCTCTCTCTCTCTCTCTCTCTCTCTCTCTCTCTCTCTCTGTCTCATCAGTGCAGCAACCAACCCTCTCTCTCTGATCAGTGCAGCAACCAACCCTCTCTCTCTCTCTCTCTCACTGTCTCATCAGTGCAGCAACCAACCCCCCCCTCTCTCTCTCTCTCTCACTGTCTCATCAGTGCAGCAACCAACCCCCCCCCCTCTCTCTCTCTCTCTCTCATCAGTGCAGCAACCAACCCTCTCTCTCACATCAGTGCAGCAACCACCCCCCCCTCTCTCTCTCTCTCTCTCTCTCTCTCTCTCTCTCTCTCTCTCTCTCTCTCTCTCTCTCTCTCTCTCTCTCTCTCTCACTGTCTCATCAGTGCAGCAACCAACCCCCCCCTCTCTCTCTCTCACTCTCTCGCTCTCATCAGTGCAGCAACCAACTATATAAGTTAGCATAAGCTATACTTCTAACAACCCTAATCCTCCCAGCCTTCAGCAAACTATTATACAATTAAGGAACATTTATTTTACAGAGACAACGTAAAAAAAGAGACAGTTGGATTAGAATTAATTATACCATAGAATGAATTCTAAAGCCTCTACTTAGAATAAACCATGTGAGACCCAAAAGGCACCCTATTCACTATAGAGTGCATTACTTTTGACCAAGGCCCATGAGGCTCTCTGCACTATAAAGGGAACATGGTTCCATTTGGGACCTAGCCTCAGGCTTTTGAACTGAATACTCAGCATATTGTGGAATGTCATTGTGTATTTCTGGACACACTGAAAAACACCCTCAGGTACTCAATGCTACGAACTGAAGACAAAAAAAACATCCAAACTTCTTCAAGACAGTTAATGGTTTCCATCTCTTAATGCTGCGGTTAGTTTCCATTGCTTATTAATGCTGAGGTTTTAGTTTTGCGTCCCAAATGGCACACTATTCCCGATGTAGTGCACTACTTTAGACCAGAGCACTATGGGCCTTACATCGGGAATATGATGCCATTTGGGATGCAACCTTGGATCACAATCAACTCCCTCTACTAGTCTATAGTGATGACTGTATATATACCATCAACCCTCTCTACTAGTCTATAGTGATGACCATCAACCCTCTCTACTAGTCTATAGTGATGACTGTATATATACCATCAACCCTCTCTACTAGTCTATAGCGATGACTGTATATATACCATCAACCCTCTCTACTAGTCTATAGTGATGACTGTATATATATCCCATCAACTCTCTCTACTAGTCTATAGTGATGACTGTATATATACCATCAACCCTCTCTACTAGTCTATAGTGATGACCATCAACCCTCTCTACTAGTCTATAGTGATGACTGTATATATACCATCAACCCTCTCTACTAGTCTATAGTGATGACTGTATATATACCATCAACCCTCTCTACTAGTCTATAGTGATGACTGTATATATACCATCAACCCTCTCTACTAGTCTATAGTGATGACTGTATATATACCATCAACCCTCTCTACTAGTCTATAGTGATGACTGTATATATACCATCAACCCTCTCTACTAGTCTATAGTGATGACTGTATATATACCATCAACCCTCTCTACTAGTCTATAGTGATGACTGTATATATACCATCAACCCTCTCTACTAGTCTATAGTGATGACTGTATATAAACCATCAACCCTCTCTACTAGTCTATAGTGATGACTGTATATATACCATCAACCCTCTCTACTAGTCTATAGTGATGACTGTATATATACCATCAACCCTCTCTACTAGTCTATAGTGATGACCATCAACCCTCTCTACTAGTCTATAGTGATGACTGTATATATACCATCAACCCTCTCTACTAGTCTATAGTGATGACTGTGTATATACCATCAACCCTCTCTACTAGTCTATAGTGATAACCATCAACCCTCTCTACTAGTCTATAGTGATGATTGTGCATATACCATCAACCCTCTCTACTAGTCTATAGTGATGACTGTATATATACCATCAACCCTCTCTACTAGTCTATAGTGATGACTGTATATATACCATCAACCCTCTCTACTAGTCTATAGTGATGACTGTATATATACCATCAACCCTCTCTACTAGTCTATAGTGATGACTGTATATATACCATCAACCCTCTCTACTAGTCTATAGTGATGACTGTATATATACCATCAACACTCTCTACTAGTCTATAGTGATGACTGTATATATACCATCAACCCTCTCCACTAGTCTATAGTGATAACCATCAGCCCTCTCTACTAGTCTATAGTGATGACTGTATATATACCATCAACCCTCTCTACTAGTCTATAGTGATGACTGTATATATACCATCAACCCTCTCTACTAGTCTATAGTGATGACTGTATATATACCATCAACCCTCTCTACTAGTCTATAGTGATGACTGTGTATATACCATCAACCCTCTATACTAGTCTATAGTGATGACTGTGTATATACCATCAACCCTCTCTACTAGTCTATAGTGATAACCATCAACCCTCTCTACTAGTCTATAGTGATGATTGTGCATATACCATCAACCCTCTCTACTAGTCTATAGTGATGACTGTATATATACCATCAACCCTCTCTACTAGTCTATAGTGATGACTGTATATATACCATCAACCCTCTCTACTAGTCTATAGTGATGACTGTATATATACCATCAACCCTCTCTACTAGTCTATAGTGATGACTGTATATAAACCATCAACCCTCTCTACTAGTCTATAGTGATGACTGTATATATACCATCAACCCTCTCTACTAGTCTATAGTGATGACTGTATATATACCATCAACCCTCTCTACTAGTCTATAGTGATGACTGTATATATACCATCAACCCTCTCTACTAGTCTATAGTGATGACTGTGTATATACCATCAACCCTCTCCACTAGTCTATAGTGATAACCATCAGCCCTCTCTACTAGTCTATAGTGATGACTGTATATATACCATCAAGCCTCTCTACTAGTCTATAGTGATGACTGTATATATACCATCAAGCCTCTCTACTAGTCTATAGTGATGACTGTATATATACCATCAACCCTCTCTACTAGTCTATAGTGATGACTGTGTATATACCATCAACCCTCTATACTAGTCTATAGTGATGACTGTATATATACCATCAACCCTCTCTACTAGTCTATAGTGATGACTGTATATATACCATCAACCCTCTCTCCTAGTCTATAGTGATGACCATCAACCCTCTCTACTAGTCCATAGTGATGACTGTATATATACCATCAACCCTCTCTACTAGTCTATAGTGATGACCATCAACCCTCTCTACTAGTCTATAGTGATGACTGTATACCATCAACCCTCTCTACTAGTCTATAGTGATGACTGTATATATACCATCAACCCTCTCTACTAGTCTATAGTTATGACTGTATATATACCATCAACCCTCTCTACTAGTCTATAGTGATGACTGTATATATACCATCAACCCTCTCTACTAGTCTATAGTGATGACTGTGTATATACCATCAACCCTCTCTACTAGTCTATAGTGATGACTGTATATATACCATCAACCCTCTCTACTAGTCTATAGTGATGACTGTATATATACCATCAACCCTCTCTACTAGTCTATAGTGATGACTGTATATATACCATCAACTCTCTCTCTACTAGTCTATAGTGATGACTGTATATATACCATCAACCCTCTCTACTAGTCTATAGTGATGACTGTATATATACCATCAACCCCCTCTACTAGTCTATAGTGATGACTGTATATATACCATCAACCCTCTCTACTAGTCTATAGTGATGACTGTGCATATACCATCAATCCTCTCTACTAGTCTAAAGTGATGACTTTATATATACCATCAACCCTCTCTACTAGTCTATAGTGATGACTGTATATATACCATCAACCCTCTCTACTAGTCTAAAGTGATGACTTTATATATACCATCAACCCTCTCTACTAGTCTATAGTGATGACTGTATATATACCATCAACCCTCTCTACTAGTCTATAGTGATGACTGTATATATACCATCAACTCTCTCTCTACTAGTCTATAGTGATGACTGTATATATACCATCAACCCTCTCTACTAGTCTATAGTGATGACTGTATATATACCATCAACCCCCTCTACTAGTCTATAGTGATGACTGTATATATACCATCAACCCTCTCTACTAGTCTATAGTGATGACTGTATATATACCATCAACCCTCTCTGCTAGTCTATAGTGATGACTGTATATATACCATCAACCCTCTCTACTAGTCTATAGTGATGACTGTATATATACCATCAACCCTCTCTACTAGTCTATAGTGATGACTGTATATATACCATCAACCCTCTCTACTAGTCTATAGTGATGATTGTATATATACCATCAACCCTCTCTACTAGTCTATAGTGATGACTGTGCATATACCATCAACCCTCTCTACTAGTCTATAGTGATGACTGTGCATATACCATCAACCCTCTCTACTAGTCTATAGTGATGACTGTGCATGTACCATCACAGATGAACCAAGGCATAAAAAACACACCTGCTCCACATTGACTGTCCATCCTAGAAACATGTAGACAATTATCCTGAAGACTGACAGGGTGTGGAGGCATTCAGACAGACAGACAGACAGACAGACAGACAGACGGACAGACGGACAGACAGAGAGAGACAGACAGACTGACAGAAAACTAGACAGGCACAGACATACAGACAGGCAGGCAGGCAGTCAGACACGCAGACAGACAGACAGACAGAGAGACAGGCAGGCAGTTTCCTCTCAGGGAGGGAACTTGTTTAGAATTGAAGATGGGTAAAATAAGGTTGAGTCTAGACATAGTTACATTTAGTTTAGGTCCGTTGTATCTTGTCTCTGAAGGACCCTTTAAAGCCTTTCCTTACAGGTTGACTCTGAGCTCCATGGGTAGTGATTTTGTGTGGAGTCATTCTATGATTCACTACTGTGGTTTGGGTTGAGTACCTGTGAGGGTCGAGGTGGGTGGTCATAAAAACAGCCATCCAGGAGTCTTAGCCCGCAGCCTGCAGCCTTCCATTCCACTGGTGGAAACGGCAAGTCATTTCACATTTCATACTTTAAAAACCCTTTCAATGACTGGAGGAATTCATTTAGTCTTTTTTACTACAAGTGGAATGAATGTCATATACATTTAGTGACATCTGCAGGTTTATATAATATCCCCTTTCATGATATTGTTGACTTATGAAATGTGTTTTATTTATATATATTTGTCTAAACACATTGGTCAACAGTAGTACAGATAATAGCCTAGCTGTGTAGAATAGACACATCCCATCACCAAGATGTATGGCGCAGCAATGGGGAAATGATCTGATCAACTCAAATCTAGATTTATATCATAGAATCTAGCAATCAATCATTTTGGTGAAATCATTATTCGACTCTTTTCAAGAGAAAACAGACATTTTTATGTTCTATTTACATCGGAAACGAGTTCAGTCTCGGCTGGAGATAAGTGATGGGTAAACTCCTCGCCACTTCCGATCAGTAGGCTGTGCTACTGTAAATATATTCAGAAGCATTTCAAGGATATTACATAAAATTCTTACCCATAAATAATATTCACACGTTAACGTAGCCTACTGATGATGGAACTTGTAGACGGTAGCCTTTAGGTAAATGTATGAATCATTACTTTTCCATGACTTTTATAAAATCATGCAGTAAAAACGTTTATTTGAACAGAAGACATACTGTATTATTTTTTATTTTAAGAATAGTCCGGGTGGTTAGATCCATGCCCGCAGACAGTTACGTACTGAATGTAAATTCCAAGACGTGTTTCACAAACTAAACAATTCGCCACGACTTGTTCTCTCCCTGTGTGTCAGAGTCTCTCTCTCAGACCAGTGGACAGAATGCGTTTACCCTAAAAACTCGGTGGCTTAAAAGTTTCGTGGAGTTAGAGAAGTCCGATTTCAATTTTTGTACTAACGCCTCCCCATCCGTGCGTAATGGTGCGGGACTGCGCCGCAGATGTTTGTGTGCAGGAATGCTTTTTTACTTCTGAGGTTGGGGTTGAATTTGATACGAATTAGTATGTTGTAGGCCAATGACTGTACATATGAAGGTGCAGGCCTACCTCTCTTTTTCTAAACAACCACAAGGCATCTAAACAGTTCCAGGCTCCGGCTGTGAGTTAGTTTATCTGTACCTCCCTGAACTCTCCGATTAGCCGGGCAGGCAGCTGTCGTCATCAGCAGCACCCCCGGTTTTTCCCTTTTCTAAATGGATGGGGCTGTGCAGCTTCACGCACAGTTCAACGGAAGCCGAAAGATTGGAACAACTTGTGAATTCCCCCGTCAGTTTGGTTTGCGTTTGCGGTAACGTTCAGAAGAATGCTCGACGGCGGCTTCGCTGAAGAAGTTAGAGATTGAGAAGTGTTTTTTCCTTCTCCTAAACTGTGTGGCGTTCAGGACTGGAGCAGGACTGGAGCAGGAGAGGAGCAGGAGCGGAGCAGGAGAGGAGCAGGAGCGGAGCAGGAGAGGGAACAGCGGTTGCCTACTACAACGTTTACAATAGAAAGGAAACGTCAACTCCCGTTAGAGTGGACTGAAGTGAAGTGGCAGCTCGTAATTCCACAATGGCTTTCGCTTTGGATTGTATATATTTATTGATGTGCTGTTCTCTCAGCTTGATCTTTTTAGATCACAAACATACTGTGAAATCACATGGTAAGTTCTTATGATTTTACACTTTTTTCTCAACTTTTTGGTATTCAACTTTGAAGTAGCCTACTGTGGATTTTGAGCAGAGGGCTATAACACGTATGGCATACTGTATTTGAAGTTATATAACCCCCTGGGTTTGATAGAGACTGACGTCTTATTGATGAACGTGTCCAGAAATGCCACAAACTAGTCCAATAATTTAGTTGTACCAGAAAGGGTTTAGCCAAACCTAACCGTGATGCAACTGGCTGGCTCATAACCCATAGACCAAACTAGACTAGAGACACATTATCCCATGTCTCCACTGTTCAGAAGTTCAATATCATCTTTAAATAAAGGTTCAAAAAACAATAAAAATATCATCTTCCATATTCATTAACCATTTGTTAGTAGGCCAATTCTCCTTTAACTAGCATGCATTACTCTTATCCACACAGAGTATAATCATAATTGTTTTATTTATTTATTTATTTAACCTTTAATTAACTAGGCAAGTCAGTATAAATTAAAGTATCCTATATTATTTTCTGTGCCTTTCACCAAGTTCCCATAAATTCCCATAAGTTCCCAATCCCCCAACTTCCCATATGTTTCTGTGCATAGGTTCCTACTCCCTGAGAAAGAAATGTGCTGTCTAGAACCTAAAACGGTCTTTGGCTGTCCCCATAAGATAACCCTTTGAAGAACCCGTTTTGGTTCCAGGTAGAACCCTTTTGTGTTCCATGTAAAAACCGTTTCCACAGAGGATTCTACCTGGAACCCAAAAGAGTTCTACCTGGAACCCAAAAGAGTTCTACCTGGAACCCAAAAGAGTTTTACTTAGAACTATTTTGGGTTCCATATGGATCCAAAAAGGGTTATCCTATGGGGACAGCCTAAGAACCCTTTTGAGACCCTTTTTTTCTAAGAGTTTATATTAGAACTGTCCAGTTGTCTGTGTTTCTCTGATGTTATTCTTGACTATTTGTCTCATCAGAACATCTCTCTGGAAAGTTAAGTGAATATGGTCTTATCGTGCCGTTCAGCACAGACTCCCAGGGCCGCTATATCTCCCACGTGGTCTCAGGAGCCTGGGCCTCAGCTGCAACGGGAGAAAGTGAAGGTGCTGATGCAGGTGGTGGTGGTGGTGCTTCCTCATCCCCTGGTCCGGGAAAGAGGCGCGTGGTCCGTAGCGCCCCCGAGACTCCCTCTATCACCTCTGGCACAGGACAACACCTGTTTTTCAACGTCACTGTGTTTGGGAAAGAGTTGCACCTTCGCCTCAAAGCAAACAGGAGGCTGGTGGCTCCGGGGGCATTTGTGGAATGGCAGGAGGACTTCGAGGAAAAGGCTAAGGAGCGTCTCCACGGGGACTGTGTTTTCACTGGAGATGTATCAGACATGCCAGAGGCTACTGTTGCCATAAGCAACTGTGATGGACTGGTAAGTCAATAACCAAACCCACCCTCCCTGAATTCCATACAATACAATGGTGCAAATGAGTTAGCGCACACACACACACACACACACACACACACACACACACACACACACACACATACGCTAGTACTGTATACTGTACTATCAGCCAGATCTCAGATCTGTT
The DNA here is from genome assembly GCF_901001165.1 of Salmo trutta. Taxonomy (NCBI): domain Eukaryota; kingdom Metazoa; phylum Chordata; class Actinopteri; order Salmoniformes; family Salmonidae; genus Salmo; species Salmo trutta. The sequence continues at coordinate 2,021,046 of NC_042974.1, read as the reverse complement.
TGTGGATTGGAAATTACAATTCAACCGTATGAGTTGGCAAGACAGCACAAACAGATCTGGGACCAGGCAGCTGTACACTGTAATCTAACCATATGAGTTGGCAAGACAGCACAAACAAATCTGGGACCAGGCAGCTGTACACTGTAATCTAACCATATGAGTTGGCAAGACAGCACAAACAGATCTGGGACCAGGCAGCTGTACACTGTAATCTAACCATATGAGTTGGCAAGACAGCACAAACAGATCTGGGACCAGGCAGCTGTACACTGTAATCTAACCATATGAGTTGGCAAGACAGCACAAACAGATCTGGGACCAGGCAGCTGTACACTGTAATCTAACCATATGAGTTGGCAAGACAACACAAACAGATCTGGGACCAGGCAGCTGTACACTGTAATCTAACCATATGAGTTGGCAAGACAACACAAACAGATCTGGGACCAGGCAGCTGTACACTGTAATCTAACCATATGAGTTGGCAAGACAGCACAAACAGATCTGGGACCAGGCTACTGTAATCTAACCATATGAGTTGGCAAGACAGCACAAACAGATCTGGGACCAGGCTGCTGTACACTGTAATCTAACCATATGAGTTGGCAAGACAACACAAACAGATCTGGGACCAGGCAGCTGTACACTGTAATCTAACCATATGAGTTGGCAAGACAACACAAACAGATCTGGGACCAGGCAGCTGTACACTGTAATCTAACCATATGAGTTGGCAAGACAACACAAACAGATCTGGGACCAGGCTGCTGTACACTGTAATCTAACCATATGAGTTGGCAAGACAGCACAAACAGATCTGGGACCAGGCTGCTGTACACTGTAATCTAACCATATGAGTTGGCAAAACAGCACAAACAGATCTGGGACCAGGCAGCTGTACACTGTAATCTAACCATATGAGTTGGCAAGACAGCACAGACAGATCTGGGACCAGGCAGCTGTACACTGTAATCTAACCATATGAGTTGGCAAGACAGCACAAACAGATCTGGGACCAGGCAGCTGTACACTGTAATCTAACCATATGAGTTGGCAAGACAGCACAAACAGATCTGGGACCAGGCTACTGTAATCTAACCATATGAGTTGGCAAGACAGCACAAACAGATCTGGGACCAGGCAGCTGTACACTGTAATCTAACCATATGAGTTGGCAAGACAGCACAAACAGATCTGGGACCAGGCTACTGTAATCTAACCATATGAGTTGGCAAGACAGCACAGACAGATCTGGGACCAGGCAGCTGTACACTGTAATCTAACCATATGAGTTGGTAAGACAGCACAAACAGATCTGGGACCAGGCAGCTGTACACTGTAATCTAACCATATGAGTTGGCAAGACAACACAAACAGATCTGGGACCAGGCAGCTGTACACTGTAATCTAACCATATGAGTTGGCAAGACAACACAAACAGATCTGGGACCAGGCAGCTGTACACTGTAATCTAACCATATGAGTTGGCAAGACAGCACAAACAGATCTGGGACCAGGCAGCTGTACACTGTAATCTAACCATATGAGTTGGCAAGACAGCACAAACAGATCTGGGACCAGGCTACTGTGATCTAACCATATGAGTTGGCAAGACAGCACAAACAGATCTGGGACCAGGCTACTGTGATCTAACCATATGAGTTGGCAAGACAGCACAGACAGATCTGGGACCAGGCTACTGTAATCTAACCATATGAGTTGGCAAGACAGCACAAACAGATCTGGGACCAGGCAGCTGTACACTGTAATCTAACCATATGAGTTGGCAAGACAGCACAAACAGATCTGGGACCAGGCTACTGTGATCTAACCATATGAGTTGGCAAGACAGCACAAACAGATCTGGGACCAGGCAGCTGTACACTGTAATCTAACCATATGAGTTGGCAAGACAGCACAAACAGATCTGGGACCAGGCAGCTGTACACTGTAATCTAACCATATGAGTTGGCAAGACAACACAAACAGATCTGGGACCAGGCAGCTGTACACTGTAATCTAACCATATGAGTTGGCAAGACAGCACAAACAGATCTGGGACCAGGCAGCTGTACACTGTAATCTAACCATATGAGTTGACAAGACAACACAAACAGATCTGGGACCAGGCAGCTGTACACTGTAATCTAACCATATGAGTTGGCAAGACAGCACAAACAGATCTGGGACCAGGCAGCTGTACACTGTAATCTAACCATATGAGTTGGCAAGACAACACAAACAGATCTGGGACCAGGCAGCTGTACACTGTAATCTAACCATATGAGTTGGCAAGACAGCACAAACAGATCTGGGACCAGGCAGCTGTACACTGTTTAAATGGCTTAGGTATTCTCCTCACACTGTTCCTAGCCCTGGCAGTCACTGTGAATGCAGGTTGCGGGTGAATAAAAATCAGCGATTGGATATCCTAACTCTGGCTGGATTCCAATAGGAATTACACATCACTTTGCAAGCCAGCATAATGTGACATGCAGGTAGGATTGCAAAATTCTGCTACATTTCACAGGTTTTCCAGAAATACTGGTTGGAAGATTCCTGAAAATCCTTCAACCAGAATTTTTGGGAAAGTTACCAGAATTTTGCAACCCTACTTGCAGGCCTCATGTGGCCTGTAAACCATGAGTTTTAGGCCACTGAGTGAGGGTAAAGTTAGGCCTCAAAATAAGGCCTTATAAGATATGTAATACATTGTCAAATAAACATTTTATTATAATGACAACATTCACCTAGGAACTCACTTAGTGAAGGCCACAGGGCTGAAACAGTGACTCTATCCGTTTGTGTAAGGATAGGTCCCATGTAGCTCAGTTGGTAGAGCATGGTGTTTGCAACGCCAGGGTTGTGGGTTCGTTTCCCACGGGGGACCAGTACGGAATTTATCTTTTTAAATGGATGAAATGTATGCATTCACTACTGTAAGTCGCTCTAGATAAGAGCGTCTGCTAAATGACTAAAATGTAAAAAATTTAATGACTACAAAATCCCTTTAAGTAACTGGAATGATATATATTAAAGGGATACATTGAATTTTGGCAACAAGGTCATTTATCTAATTCCCCAGTCAATTGAACTCGTGGATAAACATGTTTTATGTCTCTGTGTGCAGTTTGAAGGAGGTTGCTAACTAGAGATAAACTTCCAGTCATTGTGTAAACGCCAGTTAGCATTGGCTTTCTGAAACTCTTTCTAACTTCCTTTTATATACTGGATGCAGCGACATAAAAATGGTTTCTGTGAGTCCCAAAGTATCCCTTTTAAGTGCAACGGGTTTCCTCGAAAGTTTAGAGTAATGACAGCACAACGGGGTTTACAATGTAGCATTATCCACTGGACACAATAACTTGAATTAATAACAAGAAGTTGAAGCAAACAGCAGGGAGACATGATGCTTGTCCATTGCTTTGCTATGGAGCCCTGTTAACTATAGAGAACTCAGTATACAGTAGCCTCTACTTAGCCTACAGCCCTACACTGCTGCTTCCAGGGAATAGTTTTCTGTTAAGCTGTCCAGACATTACTTTCTCTGTTGAGGGAATAGTTTTCTGTTAAGCTGTCCAGACATTACTTTCTCTGTTGAGGGAATAGTTTTCTGTTAAGCTGTCCAGACATCACTTTCTCTGTTGAGGGAATAGTTTTCTGTTAAGCTGTCCAGACATTACTTTCTCTGTTGAGGGAATAGTTTTCTGTTAAGCTGTCCAGACATTACTTTCTCTGTTGAGGGAATAGTTTTCTGTTAAGCTGTCCAGACATTACTTTCTCTGTTGAGGGAATAGTTTTCTGTAAAGCTGTCCAGACATTACTTTCTCTGTTGAGGGAATAGTTTTCTGTTAAGCTGCCCAGTCATTACTTTCTCTTTTTCCAACACTTATGCAAGGAGCTCATGTTACAGCACTGTCACTGCACTGTCATGGCACTGTCACGGCCCTGTCACTGCTCTGTCACTGCACTGTCACTGCACTGTCACTGCTCTGTCACTGCTCTGTCACTGCTCTGTCACTGCACTGTCACTGCACTGTCACTGCTCTGTCACTGCTCTGTTACTGCACTGTCACAAACGTTTTCACCTATAGTAGGAAAAAGTAAGAAAATGTGTAAGATCGTCTGCTAAATTACTAAAATGTATAGGGTGAAGTTGCCCCTAGGCGCTGTTCTTGGGTCAGTTTTACATTTTCCCCAGTTAAGGGCTTTTGCTTGGACGACCAACCAAATTCACATAGAACTGTGAGTTATAGATATGTCATTCTCATTGAAAGCAAGTCTAAGAAGCGGTAGATCTGTTCTATGTATGCTATTTCTATGCTTCCTGTTCATAAGTTTATTTTTTTTCGTCTTTTACTTTCAGTTTTGTACAACAGCTTCAAACAGCTAAAATGGAAAATACATTTCACAGCGGTTTCGATGGTACAATGATTCTCCACACTATACTTACTTGTTTTGTGAAATTAACTGAAATCAGCCGAACTATTCGAATTTTAGCAACCAGGAAATGGCGGAGCAATTCCTGCATAGTGCACCTTTACGGTTAGGATAAGGGAAGCTGATCCTAGATCTGTACCTAGGGGGAACTTCCTGGCTTCCCCTAGGGATGTCATTCAGAAAATGTTACAAGCAATTCATTCATTCAGCCAGTCATAACTGGCTTTAATAGTGTAATCATTTAATAACACTATGGTAAACATATAACACTATTAGGAAGAAGGCGACAAGCCAGACACCCAGAACTAAAGAACTACAAAGCAGACACCCAGAACTAAAGAACTACAAAGCAGACACCCAGAACCAAAGGACTACAAAGCAGATACCCAGAACCAAAGGACTACAAAGCAGACACCCATAACTAAAAGAACTACAAAGCCGACACCCAGAACTAAAGAACTACAAAGCCAACACCCAGAACTAAAAAACTACAAAGCAGACACCCCAAACTAAAGAACTACAAAGCAGACGCCCCGAACTAAATAACTACAAAGCAGACACCCAGAACTAAAGAACTACAAAGCAGACACCCAGAACTACAAAGCAGACACCCAGAACCAAATGACTACAAAGCAGACACCCAGAACCAAAGGACTACAAAGCAGACACCAGAACCAAAGGACTACAAAGCAGACACCCAGAATCAAAGAACTACAAAGCAGACACCCAGAACCAAAGGACTACAAAGCAGACACCCAGAACCAAAGGACTACAAAGCAGACACCCAGAACCAAAGGACTACAAAGCAGACACCCAGAACCAAAGGACTACAAAGCAGACACCCAGAACCAAAGGACTACAAAGCAGACACCCAGAACCAAAGGACTACAAAGCAGACACCCAGAACCAAAGGACTACAAAGCAGACACCCAGAACGAAAGGACTACAAAGCAGACACCCAGAACGAAAGAACTACAAAGCAGACACCCAGAACGAAAGAACTACAAAGCAGACACCCAGAACGAAAGAACTACAAAGCAGACACCCAGAACTAAAGAACTACAAAGCAGACACCCAGAACTAAAGAACTACAAAGCAGAAACCAAGAACAAAAAAAATACAAACCAGACACCCAGAACTAAAGAACTACAAAGCAGAAACCAAGAACAAAAAAAATACAAACCAGACACCCAGAACTAAAGAACTACAAAGCAGACACCAAGAACAAAAAAAATACAAACCAGACACCCAGAACTAAAATCTCACGCAAATGCGCTAGATCATGCGTCTGTCCACGAGAGATTACAAACTCTATGAATATTATTTGCCAACCTGTGTTTGCTGTAAATGAGTGCTCGTAGCCTCTGCTACTAGTAATTGTTAGAGTACTAAAAGCATTGTGTTTATATCAATCAATCAAATGTATTTATAAAGCCCTTTTTTCATCAGCCGATGTCACAAAGTGCTGTACATAAACCCAGCCTAAAACCCCAAACAGCAAGCAATGCAGATGCAGAAGCACGGTGGCTAGGAAAAACTCCCTAGGAAGGCAGGAACCTAGGAAGAAACCTAGAGAGGAACCAAGCTCAGAGGAGTGGCCAGTCCTCTTCTGGCTGTACCGGGTGGAGATTATAACAGAACATGGCCAAGATGTTCAAACGTTCATAGATGACCAGCAGGATCAGATAATAATAATCACAGTGGTTGTAGAGGGGGCAGCAGATTAGCACCTCAGGAGTAAATGTCAGTTGGCTTTTCATAGTTGATTATTCAGAGTTAGAGACAGCAGGTGCTGTAGAGAAAGAGAGACAAAAATAGCAGGTCTGGGACAAGGTAGCACGTCCGGTGAACAGGTCAGGGTTCCATAGCAGCAGTCAGTTGAAACTGGAGCAGCAGCACGACCAGGTGGGCTGGGGACAGCCAGGAGTCATCAGGCCAGGTAGTCCTGAGGCATGGTCCCAGGGCTCAGGTCCTCTGGGAGGAGAGAGATAATTACAGGGAGCATACTTCATTTCACACAGGACACAGGATAAGACAGGACACAAGTGTCAAGACCTGGGCTGAACTTTAACAGGGTTAGATACGTTAGGAGAACCAGGTGTTATGTCCACATAGACAAGGCATTAGCTGTAGTATTTGCATATTCCATCTCTATCATCAAAACCACCAAACAAGTCATTTGTGATTTAAAATATTGGGTGGTAATGATAGCTGGACCAAGCTGAGGTGATGTCCCATCGCAGTCTGATTTAAAGTATTGGGTGGTAATGATGTCCCATCGCAGTCTGATTTAAAGTATTGGGTGGTAATGATGTCCCATCGCAGTCTGATTTAAAGTATTGGGTGGTAATGATGTCCCATCGCAGTCTGATTTAAAGTATTGGGTAGTAATGATGTCCCATCGCAGTCTGATTTAAAGTATTGGGTGGTAATGATGTCCCATCGCAGTCTGATTTAAAGTATTGGGTGGTAATGATGTCCCATCGCAGTCTGATTTAAAGTATTGGGTAGTAATGATGTCCCATCGCAGTCTGATTTAAAGTATTGGGTGGTAATGATGTCCCATCGCAGTCTGATTTAAAGTATTGGGTGGTAATGATGTCCCACCGCAGTCTGATTTAAAGTATTGGGTGGTAATGATGTCCCACCGCAGTCTGATTTAAAGTATTGGGTGGTAATGATGTCCCACCGCAGTCTGATTTAAAGTATTGGGTGGTAATGATGTCCCACCGCAGTCTGATTTAAACTATTGGGTGGTAATGATGTCCCATCGCAGTCTGATTTAAAGTATTGGGTGGTAATGATGTCCCACCGCAGTCTGATTTAAAGTATTGGGTGGTAATGATGTCCCACCGCAGTCTGATTTAAACTATTGGGTAGTAATGATGTCCCATCGCAGTCTGATTTAAAATATTGGGTGGTAATGATGTCCCATCGCAGTCTGATTTAAAGTATTGGGTGGTAATGATGTCCCATCGCAGTCTGATTTAAAGTATTGGGTGGTAATGATGTCCCATCTCAGTCTGATTTAAAATATTGGGTGGTAATGATGTCCCATCTCAGTCTGATTTAAAGTATTGGGTGGTAATGATGTCCCATCGCAGTCTGATTTAAAGTATTGGGTAGTAATGATGTCCCATCGCAGTCTGATTTAAAGTATTGGGTGGTAATGATAGCTGGACCAAGCTGAGGTGATGTCCCATCGCAGTCTGATTTAAAGTATTGGGTGGTAATGATGTCCCATCGCAGTCTGATTTAAAGTATTGGGTGGTAATGATGTCCCATCGCAGTCTGATTTAAAGTATTGGGTGGTAATGATGTCCCATCGCAGTCTGATTTAAAGTATTGGGTGGTAATGATGTCCCATCGCAGTCTGATTTAAAGTATTGGGTGGTAATGATAGCTGGACCAAGCTGAGGCGATGTCCCACCGCAGTCTGTCAGCTTCCCTGCTACTTCTGACAGAAACAACATGCAAGGAATAGTGATTAAGACAGCCTTTTCACCCTTGACCTCTAATGACATGTTTATGTGGATATTATTCTGCCACTTGTCATGTTAAAACTGGGAGAAAAAAATCCTAACCTGTCTAACCCTGTTGAACTCTGAACCACCTGGTTCTCCTAACCTGTCTAACCCTGTTGAACTCTGAACCACCTGGTTCTCCTAACCTGTCTAACCCTGTTGAACTCTGAACCACCTGGTTCTCCTAACCTGTCTAACCCTGTTGAACTCTGAACCACCTGGTTCTCCTAACCTGTCTAACCCTGTTGAACTCTGAACCACCTGGTTCTCCTAACCTGTCTAACCCTGGTTGCCTCTGTCTATGTTGTTTTATGTGTATTTGTGCGGTGTGTGTGTGTGTGTGTGTGTGTGTGTGTGTGTGTGTGTGTCTAATATAAACCATATTGGTACCCTACATTACCCCATTACATTGCATTTATTTCTGTCAACACCCCCCCCCCCTCCACTCCACTGACAGGGGCAGAAGAATAGAGTACCACTGTTCAGCATAGGAACAATGAGATCATTCATTAAAGAGACATTGATTTCTCACTCTGAGGTAATTACAGACATGCTTGCACACACACTCACACCCTGGTACTGTATACTTTACTGTACTATCAGCCGGGTCCCAGATCTGTTTGTTCATTGTAAATGACAAACCAACCATATGAGGACAATGCTGTTCTGTTCTGTGTACTCTGAGAGGGAATCAGTCCCGTAGCCTAAAAGGTCTGAATGTTGTTGTTTCTCTGACTGTAGTTTCTGGTTAAACATTATGTTGGTGCTCTCAAACAGACTGCATTTCTCCATGGACTGAAGAAAACAAACAATTACTTTTCTGAACAATATTGATCTGGAAGAGTTACATTTTGATTAACCAAATTCAAACATTCTCAGACTTATAAGGGACAGTATTGATACATTTTTATGAACATGTTATTGTGGTTGAGATTTTGATTACGATTTTAATTGAGATTTGATGTTTCAAACATATTGGTCGCTATACACTGAGTGGACAAAACATTAAGAACACCTGCTCTTTCCATGACATAGAATGACTAGGTGAATCCAAGGGAAAGCTAAGCTTACTGATGTCACTTGTTAAATTGGAACGGCAGGTAGCTTAGTGGTTAGAGCGTTGGGCCAGTAACCAAAAGGTTGCTAGATCGAATCTCAGAGCTGACAAAAATCTGTTCCAAGGCCGTCATTGTAAATAAGAATTTGTTCTTAACTGACTTGCATAGTTAAATAAATAAAAAATCCACTTCAATCAGTGTAGAGAAGGGTAGTTTAAATAAGGATTTTTAAGTGTGTGTGCCATTCACAGGGTGAATGGGCAAGTGTTACGAATTCCTTTTGGCCCTGCAGTCTAGGGGGGATGGAGACGAGACCCGTAACATAACTCCTGCAAATTATAATAGTGACAAGTAACAGTGAGAACAAAAACCACAGACAACTTAAATCTACCGTCAAACTCTTTAAGGTTTATTTCTTTAAACACACAGTAATGGGGGTGTGGGAAAAGGGGCTGAGCTGGACCCAAGCAAAGAAACAATAATCCAAAACACCCCTAAGATAGACTAGCCTACCTCAAGAACAGCTAGTTAACTAACCAAAAATACAGTGGGTGGTCCGCCCAGTTCTAACTAGAGTACTTAGACAAGGGTTATCTACGGGTAGTGTATGCCTATGGGTGACTTGTCTTGGTACCCCCTTTTCCCACCAACAAACAAACAGTCAACACTTTAACAAAACTCACAGGTGGGATGGACAAAGTGACATGTAGTTGCAAAACAAAATAGAGATCAATAGAGAGAGAGAGATCAATAGAGAGAGAGAGAGATCAAGAGAGAGAGATCAAGAGAGAGAGAGATCAAGAGAGAGAGAGATCAAGAGAGAGAGAGATCGAGAGAGAGAGAGAGAATGAACAATAACGATTGATCTGGGGAGAAAACAACTGACTGGGTTTTTAAACCAAGGGTGAGGGATGTGATTGGGTGAGGGAAGAGGAGCAGGTGTCTTCTGTTTGGGGACTGATTGATGACTCATTGGGGGAATGATGATTGTCACCTGTGAGGGGAGAAGGAGAGACAAGAAACACACACAGGATACATACACAGGATACCTGTATCCGTAACACTCCCACCCTTAAAAGAGCAACCCTAGGGGGAGATTGTACATACTTTTGGTCACAAAGTATACCCACAATATCAATAAACAAAGGCAACCTTACAACATTATTATTATTACACACGAGACAAAGCATCTGCTAATACGCCACAAAAAGGCTTCTGATGATGTATCTCCAAATAATAATTCTGTACAATAAGCGCCCAACGCATAAGGCGCTGGTTCTGGTTGTACATCGGGTGGAGAAACACTAAGGGGTTATGGTCCGTATATACAATCACAGGTAGAGCACTAGAACCAATATACACTTCAAAATATTGCAAAGCTAAAGCTTCTTGCTCGATGGTGGCATAGTTTGCCTGACATTTGTTACATTTACGTGAAAAATAACACACAGGATGATCCAGTCCACTCTTGTCCTGCTGTAGTAGAACAGCACCAGCACCTCTGGCACTAGCATCTACTTCAAGTTGAAATGGTTGTTCAAAATCCAGAGCAGCAAGTACAGGGGTATTACATAAGAGTGCTTTAGCAGTATCAAAAGCTACCTTACAATCCGGGGACCACACAAATGATCTTGCTGGACTGAGCAAATCGGTCAAAGTTTACAGAAGCTACAGTAGTAGCCAACCATCCCTAAAAAGCGGCATAGCTCTCGTCTGGTGGTAGGTGCAGGGAATGCAGTAATAGCCAAGACCTTAGCATCAACAGGGCACACCTGTCCATGGCCGACCTCTTTACCGAGATAGGTAACAGTAGCCTTCCCAAACTCGCACTTTGCCAAGTTCAGGGTGAAAGAAGCAGCTGCCAAACATTCACATACTACCCTTAGAGAGTTAACATGATCTGACCACTCAGACGAATAAATCACTAGATCATCAAGGTAGGCACTACAATTGGGAATGCCAGCTAATACGGTGTTAACCAGTCGTTGAAAAGTGGCTGGTGCATTCCGCATCCCAAAAGCAATGACAGAGTATTGTAGGAAGTTGTCTGGGGTCACAAAAGCAGAAATCTCAGAAGCACGTGAGGTTAACGGAACCTGCCAGTAACCTTTTAAGAGGTCCAACTTTGTTACATAAGTAGCAGCACCAACAGTGTCGATACAGTCGTCCAGTCTGGGTAATGGGAACGAATCTGGCATTGTGACAGAATTTACCTTTCGATAATTCATACATAACCTGGACATACCATCAGATTTAGGAACCAGAATGCAAGGAGAACTCCATGGGCTTGAACTTGGCATAGCCAGGTCATTCTCTAACAAATATCTCACTTCAGCCCTCATTATCTTCCTTTTAGAAGCATTGTCACGATATGGGTGTTGCTTGATAGGGGCAGCATTTCCAACATTAATGTCATGTTCCAACACGTTCTCATCTCCCACACACACACACACACACACACACAACTCTTGGGACAAAAACTGTTCTTTAAGGACTTTCATTGGTCCTCTCACTGTGTGACCAAACACTAGTTCAGCCGGGCTGAACCCTAGGGATTCCTGTACAGTTTCACGAGCAGCAAACAAAACTAGAGGAACTCCCTCATCCCAATCTTTCTCAGATTCCAAACAATATTTACGTAACATAGACTTCAGTGTCTGATGCCAACGCTCAAGCGGACCCTGAGACTCTGGGTGATATGCGCTTGCCACACGGTGCGTAACTGACAAGGATTTTAACACCTGCTTGAAGATCTTTGACAGGAAATTTGTACCTTGATCAGTTTGTACCACCTTAGGTAACCCGAATGTCGTTAACAATTTAATTAAGGCTTTACTCACTACTGGAGCTGTAATCCTTCTCAGAGGAATGGCTTCGGGGTATCTTGTTGCCATACACATAATCGTTAACAGAAACTGGTTACCCGATTTTGTCTTCGGTAACGGTCCAACACAATCAACCACCACATGTTCAAATGGTTCACCTATAACAGGTATAGGACAAAGAGGAGTGGGAGGAATAACCTGATTTGGTTTTCCTGTTATCTGACATGTGTGGCATGTCCAACAGAACTGAGCCACATCTTGTTTTTAACCTGGTCAAAAGAAATGTCGAAGGACCCGATCATAAGTCTTGGTGATTCCTAAATGACCAGACCACGGGTGATCATGAGCAAGGGATAACACATTTTGTCGAAAGGCTGTAGGAATCACTATTTGGTAAACAGCATTCCAATCTCCATCCGTGTCAACATGGGATGTCCATTTACGCATGAGGAGATTACCATCAAGGAAGTAAGCCACGTTCTTCTTCTTTACCTCTTCCAATGAGACAACACTAGAAAAACATTTAGCCAGCTTGTTGTCAACCTTTTGGTTAGCAATCAGCTGCTCACGAGTGACTGGTAACTGTATTGCCTCAGCAATAAGTTCAACATACTTCGATTCTTCCCTGGGCTGTTTGTCAGAGGTGATCAGCTTCTCAGAAGTAGCACACAACCCATCCTCTTGATCAACTTCTTTGAACAGAACAGTGTTCGACAAATCTATCACGTCACCCACTTGTCTTGCCTGAGCACGAGTGACAGCACAAGCGGGGAACATGTGGATAACTCTGTGCCAGCTCATTGGAGAGAGAGCGGTCACTTTTATCCAATACTTCCAATACGGGTACTACCTTTCCTCCGGCAATATCGTTACCCATTATAAAGGTCACACCTTTTACTGGCAACATAGGATGTACCCCCACCCTGAATATTCCACTGGTTAATTCAGAGGGTACATTCACAAAGTGCAACTGCACTGGGACAAAACCCATTTCAATACCCTGAACTAACACACTGGAACCACAGTATGTATTGTCGGATAACGGCAACACATCAGACAATATAAATGACTGCGCCGCACCAGTATCTCTAAGGATTTTAACCGGGCGCTGAGATGCTTCGACACAAACCCCTCGAAAATGAACGGTTCGTAACTGCGGTCGGGTACTGAGACTTTCAAACTACATTTACCCTGAGGCACCTGTTTCGTTTCAGACCTCACAACCGTACGAATTATCCCAACACCTGTTGGCGGCTTGGCATGAATAGGCATCCCTTGTTTGCGTTTTAGCAGGAAGCAATCATTAATCATATGTCCCACTTTATGACAATAGAAGCAGGAACGCTCATTTTTCTGGCGGGCTTGATATACTACTGGCCGACTAGGACTAAAAGTAGGCAACTCAGTGGCTCTACTCTCAGTATGAGCCGAAAACACGCTTTTGTGCGTTAGCACAAACTCGTCTGCCAACACAGACGCTTCTGACAGGGAGGATACCTTCTGTTCGTTTAGGTAAACTACAATGCGTTCGGGTAAGCAATTTTTACACTCTTCCAACAAGATTAACTCCCGGAGAGAGTTGAAATCAGTTACCTTACTAGCAGCATGTCATTTATCAAACAAATTTCCCTTGTCTCTAGCAAATTCCACATAAGTCTTACTAGAAGACTTTCTATGAGACCTAAATCTCTGTCGGTATGCCTCAGGCACAAGCTCATAGGCACGAAGAACAGTAGCTTTGACCACTTCATAGTTCAAACTGTCTTCCAAAGGTAGCGCTGACAAAACCTCTTGGGCTTTACCAGTTAGTTTACACTGAAGTAATAAGCACCATACCTCTTCAGGCCATTTCAATGCTATGGCTATACGTTCAAACACACAAAAATAGGAGTCAAGCTCTGACTCTCTAAACAAAGGTACCAAGGCAATCTGCCTACTAATGTCAAACGTGTTGGAAGCTCCAGTTGAGGCTAGCCTCGCTGTCTGTAGATCCATCTGGCGCATTCTGAACTCCAACTGACGCTGGTCTCTTTCTGCCTCAATTTTACACATTTCCAACTCTAACTGCCGCTGTTCTCGTTCTTTTTCTGCCTCAATTTTACACATCTCCAACTGGAGATTCTCTCGCCTAATTTGGGCTCTCTCTTCCGCCTCCAGTTGGAACTGTATTGAACGGACATCCCAACTGGCATCACCGGCTGACAGTGGGGAGAGGGGATCAAAACGGGGCAATGTGGCTGGAGCTTTAGCCTCGCCCTCGTTCCCAGACACCGACGGGCTTACAGGAGCAGCAACATCCCCTACAGGAGTAGTAGGCTCAGGCAGCGGTAATACTAGCACTTGTTCTTCCAACAAAACATTTAACACCAGTTGTTTAACCTCCGCTTTAACTAAACTGTGCGAAATAGACAACGAATAATGGTCAGCCAAGGTCATTAAATCAACTCTACGACATTTGTCAAAAACCTCCAACGTAGGGTTATCCAAAAAGGATTTCAACTCAAAAGTAGCCATCTTGAACTACTACACAAGAGCCAACAAATAGCAAACACTAATGCTATGACGCTCAACACTGAACTAGACCACTACAATAAGTTGCACGAGCGGCATGGGTGTCAGTAAAGACAATAGAAGAGAAGGAGAGACAAGAAACACACACAGGATACATACACAGGATACCTGTATCCGTAACAGCAAGACAAAATATTTAAGTGCTTTTGAACGGGGTATGGTAGTAGGTGCCAGGAGCACCGGTTTGAATGTGTCAAGAACTGCAACGCTGCCAGGGTTTTCACACTCAACAGTTTCCTGTGTGTATCAAGAAAGGTCCACCACCCAAAGAACATCCAGCCAACTTGAAATAACTGTGGGAAGCATTGGAGTCAACATGGGCCAGAATCCTTGTGAAACTCTTTCCACACCTTGTGGAGTCCATGTCCCGAGGAACTGAGGCTGTTCTGAGGGTGGTACTCAATATAAGGAAGGTGTTCCTAATGTTTTGTACACTCAGTGTTGAGAGAGCATGAGAAAGTTAGTTTTGATCACTCAGAGAAATGTTCTGAAAACATGTTGGCTCACTATTTAAAAAGAAGATGGAGAACCAGGAGTTTTGGTGCAGGAACAGCCGACTAACGCTAACTAATGGTACCTACAGTAACTAATGATACTTACAGTAACTAATGATACCTACAGTAGCTAATGATACCTACAGTAACTCATGATACATACAGTAACTAATGATACCTACAGTAACTAATGGTACCTACAGTAGCTAATGATACCTACAGTAACTAATGATACTTACAGTAACTAATGATACCTACAGTAAGTAATGATACTTACAGTAACTAATGATACTTACAGTAACTAATGATACCTACAGTAACTAAAGATACTTACAGTAACTAATGATACCTACAGTAACTAATGATACTTACAGTAACTAATGATACCTACAGTAGCTAATGATACCTACAGTAACTAATGATACTTACAGTAACTAATGATACCTACAGTAACTAATGATACTTACAGTAACTAATGATACCTACAGTAACTAATGATACTTACAGTAACTAATGATACTTACAGTAGCTAATGATACCTACAGTAACTAATGATACTTACAGTAACTAATGATACCTACAGTAACTAATGATACCTACAGTAACTAATGGTACCTACAGTAACTAATGGTACCTACAGTAACTAATGATACCTACAGTAGCTAATGATACCTACAGTAACTCATGATACATACAGTAACTAATGATACCTACAGTAACTAATGGTACCTACAGTAGCTAATGATACCTACAGTAGCTCATGATACCTACAGTAACTCATGATACTTACAGTAACTAATGATACCTACAGTAACTAATGATACCTACAGTAGCTAATGATACCTACAGTAACTAATGATACCTACAGTAACTAATGATACCTACAGTAGCTAATGATACATACAGTAGCTAATGATACATACAGTAACTAATGATACCTACAGTAACTAATGATACCTACAGTAACTAAAGATACCTACAGTAACTAATGATACTTACAGTAGCTAATGATACCTACAGTAACTAATGATACCTACAGTAACTAAAGATACCTACAGTAACTAATGATACCTACAGTAACTAATGATACTTACAGTAACTAATGATACTTACAGTAGCTAATGATACTTACAATAACTAATGATACCTACAGTAGCTAATGATACCTACAGTAGCTAATGATACTTACAGTAACTAAAGATACCTACAGTAACTAACGATGCCTACAGTAACTAAAGGTACCTACAGTAGCTAATGATACCTACAGTAACTAAAGTCAAATATCGATTTAATATAGTCCCCAAATAATATTGTGATATGTAACTGTATCGACCCCCCCCCATAATCAATGGTTATATATAATATACATAATTTATCTGCTGCTTTTATGCATGCATATATTTCCCGTATTAGTGGCCCCAGCAGGAATCAAACCCCCAATACTGGCATTGCAAGTGCCATGCTCTACTAACTGAGCCACAGAGGACCACCGTGCTGAGACTGTCTGGTACAGTGTTAATACCGTGTACTGCCTTACAGTAGTTGGCCCTGATAGAACTATCGACTGTAGCCAATGGCTCCCATCCACAATATGTCTAGTTGATTCCATGCCCATCCATCCAGAGACTGATGAACCATCTGATCAATGCTAAACAAAAAAACACCAGGCACACACACATACACACACATACACACACACACACATATACACACACACACATATACACACAGACACACATATACACACAGACACATATACACACACACACACACACACAAATACACACATAGATACATATACACACACACACACACATATACACACATAGACACATATACACACACATATACACACACACATAGACACATATACACACACATATACACACACAGACACATATACACACACAGACACACTCACACACGTACGAGCACACGCTTGCACGCACACACACACACACACACACACACAGACACACACACACACACTAATAATAGTGCTGAATGAGCAGCCTCTTCTCTATTCTCTATACGTTTGAACTGGTTATTTTGGCAGAGAGTTCTGGGCCAATGCTAGGAAGCTGGCATAACAGCAGCCCTGTAGATGGACTACCCCTCTCATTGGTTAGTTAGACATTGCTGATGTCTGTACATTTGTAGATAAGGGCTAGGTTCCCACCACAGGCACCCCAGCAATGTCAGCTATTTCAAGGCATGTCTTCTTCCTCCCTGGCTTCGGCTCTCTCACAGAATGATTGAATAGTCTCTTGTGTGTCTAAAAGGCTATGAGTTTGACATGGCAGCGGAACATGTGAAAATGGGGTATCATCTCCTGAAGGGAAGTGATCTTGACCACAGTCAGGAGGAGAGAAGACAGTCCATGTGTTTCATTGAGCCACAGCCAAAATAAACACATCAGGCACGTCTGTACATGCCTGCCAGCCGGCGCTTTTCTGAGAGAGAGAGCAGAGAGAGAGAGCGATCAGAGAGAGAGGCAGAGAGCAGAGAGCAGAGAGAGAGAGAGCAGAGAGAGAGAGAGCATAGAGAGAGAGAGAGAGAGCAGAGAGAGGGAGAGAGCGCAGTTTGAAGGTGTAGAGACAGACCACTGACTATAGACTACAAACTACAGACCAGACTACTGACTACAGACTACTGCTCCCAGGCAAATGGTTTAGTCTCAGATGTGCCGTGTGGTGGGATGTGTGAAGCACAAACAACAAGTGTGCGGTTAAAATTGGTAATAAACACACAGATTTCTTTCCTCAGAGCCATGGGGTGAGACAGGGATGCAGCTTGAGCCCCACCCTCTTCAACATATATATCAATAAATTGGTGAGGGCACTAGAATGGTCTGCAGCACCCGGCCTCACCCTACTAGAATCTGAAGTCAAATGTCTACTGTTTGCTGATGATCTGGTGCTTCTGTCACCAACCAAGGAGGGTCTACAGCAGCATGTAGATCTTCTGCACAGATTCTGTCAGACATGGGCCCTGACAGTAAATCTCAGTAAGACCAAAATAATGGTGTTCCAAAAAAGGTCCAGTCGCCAGGACCACAAATACAAATTCCATCAAGACACTGTTGACCCAGAGCACACAAAAACTATACATTCCTCGGCCTAAACATCAGCACCACAGGTCACTTCCACAAAGCTGTGAACGAGCTGAGAGACAAGGCAAGAAGGGCCTTCTATGCCATCAAAAGGAACATAAAATTCGACATACCAATTAGGATCTGGCTAAAAATACTTGAATCAGTTATAGAACCCATTGCCCTTTATTGTTGTGAGGCCCGCTAATTATCAAAATCCAGAAAAGAGACGTTAAATTCTTCAACCACCTAAAAGGAAGTGATTCCCAAACCTTCCAATACAAAGCCATCACCTACAGAGAGATGAACCTGGAGAAGAGTCCCCTAAGCAAGCTGGTCCTGGGGCTCTGTTCACAAACACACCCCACAGAGTCATCACCTACAGAGAGATGAACCTGGAGAATAGTCCTCTAAGCAAGCTGGTCTTGGGGCTCTGTTCACCAACACAAACAGACCCCACAGAGAACCAGGACAGCAACACAATTACACCCAACGAAATCATGAGAAAACAAAAAGATAATTACTTGACACATTGGGAAGAATTAACAAAAAAACTGAGCAAACTAGAATGCTATTTGGCCCTAAACAGAGAGAACACAGTGGCAGAATACCTGACCACTGTGACTGACCCAAACTTAAGGAAAGCTTTGACTATGTACAGACTCAGTGAGCATAGCCTTGCTATTGAGAAAGGCTGCCATAGGCAGACCTGGCTCTCAAGAGAAGACAGGCTATGTGCAACACTGCCCACAAAATGAGGTAGAAACTGAGCTGCACTTCCTAACCTCCTGCCAAGTATATGACCATATTAGAGACACATATTTCCCTCAGATCACACAGATCCACAAAGAATTAAAACACAAACCCAATAAACTCATTTCTATTGGGTGAAATACCATTGTGACATCACAGCAGCAAGATGTGTGACCTGTTGCCACAAGAAAAGGGCAACCAGTGAAGAACACAGACCGTTGTAAATACAACCCATATTTATGTTTATTTATTTTCCCTTTTGTACATTAACATTTGTAATGTCCTTATTCTTTTGGACTTTTGTGAGTGTAATGTTTACTGTTAATTTGTTTATTTCACTTTTGTTTATTATCTAGTTGACTTGCTTTGGCATTGTAAGAATATGTATACCATGCCAATAAAGCACTTTGAATCAAATTTGAATTAAAGCCATAGAGGAGATAATAACTGATGAAAGGAGACGGAGACAGAGAGCGAGAGAGAGAAGCAAAGACAGGGAGAGAGAGAGACAGAGAGAGAGAGTAAAAGACAGAGAGAGAGAGAGAGAAGCAAAGACAGGGAGAGAGAGAGACAGAGAGAGAGAGTGAAAGACAGAGAGAGACAGAGACAGATAGGAGAGAGTGAGAGAAAGAGAGAGGGTGAGAGAGAAGCAGAGAGCGAGAGACAGACAGAGAGAGATGGAGAGAGAGCGAAAGAGAGAGAGAGAGCGAGACAGACAGACAGAGAGAGACAGAGAGAGAGGAGAGAGCGAAAGAGAAAGAGAGAGGGAGCCTGTTTAGGTGCAGCAACATCAGATGTGGGTCATTCCATCTCCCTTACACTACGGCTGTATGTATGTATCTCACACACACACAGATCTCTGTTACATAATGGCTGTATGTTTGAGTAGCGTTAAAGTCTTTGGTGCCTTCCCTTCACAGTACTGTTGCTCATAACACAACATAAATGAATAATTCAAAATGTTAGATGTACTAGCCGTCAGAATGACTGTTAGTGGCTGACTGACCCTAATTCTGCCTGCACTGATCTGTCTCATATCTCGCAAAGGATAATGGGATACTCCGAGCCGATATTCACCTAATAATTAGGAATTCCCCTTGACCACGCCCACATTCTTTCCCATTGACCCCCAGTGTAAAAGAGCCAACATTATCGTTGATTTTGAGTTATACAAAAATAACAAAACATGCCGAAAAAGCTGCTGTGTTGTTCAATGTACATGTAAGCAGGTCAAAAATCGCAACCTACGGTTCGCAATGCTCCCACGTAGGGAAATAGAACCTGCTAGAAGAGCCCTGTGGCTCCAGGCTATTTGGAATCCAAGTAGGCTTCAAGTAGCTAGAGAAAACATTGAATCACAGGTAAGACAATAAACTTGTTTAGTCCGTTTTTAACTCCACTCACTACTTGTAGCTGTATAGTCCGTTTATTTAAGTTGTTGGTCTTGGCTAGATTAATGTTCCGGTCTGTAGCTAGCTAGCTAACACTCACTCGCTCGCGTAGCTAGCTAGCGCCGTTATGAAAAGGGGCATGAGGGAAGCCCTACAATGTGAAGTTTTAAGTAGTGAGAACGCTCGGTTGAAAATGAATCATTAGACATGTTGTACTTTTTTTAAATGTTGTTTTGTAATTGACTACAACAAGTCAAAGTTTTTTGCTGTGAGCCAATGGGGTAACCTAGGTAACCACAGGTTGTTTTCCCCACATGTGGGCGGGGCCGCGGAGTTCTTTCTTTAAAGTGGAACTGACAGCGTTTAAGCAACAAGAAATCTTATTAAAATCGGTTCATATAAACACCCAGGAAAAATATAACACTTTTTTTTTTACATTTTCTAACAAGCAAGGACTTAGATATGGTCATTTTCACATTTTTCATAAATTAATAGAATGTTTGGGAATGGTGCATATTGAGGCATTTGTGAAAATTCTATAGCAATATAGAGTGGGAAAGCGGCCATCCGCTTGAACAATTAATAGACACTGCAGTAAATAAAACCCAATAAAAACATCTGTCTTGTCCAGGACCGGAGTCTACACAGACCGGTGTGCTATAGCCAATCAGAGCTACAGTAGGCCTATATGCAGATATGCCATTTGCCACACAGACCTGCCATCATTCACTATGAACTGGACTGTGTGTTTACAGGCAGTAGGACCTGTGATCATTCACTATGAACTGGACTGTGTGTTTACAGGCAGTAGGGCCTGTCATCATTCACTATGAACTGGACTGTGTGTTTACAGGCAGTAGGGCCTGTCATCATTCACTATGAACTGGACTGTGTGTTTACAGGCAGTAGGACCTGTCATAATTCACTATGAACTGGACTGTGTGTTTACAGGCAGTAGGACCTGTCATCATTCACTATGAACTGGACTGTGTGTTTACAGGCAGTAGGACCTGTCATAATTCACTATGAACTGGACTGTGTGTTTACAGGCAGTAGGACCTGTCATCATTCACTATGAACTGGACTGTGTTTACAGTAGGACCTGTCATCATTCACTATGAACTGGACTGTGTGTTTACAGGCAGTAGGACCTGTCATCATTCACTATGAACTGGACTGTGTGTTTAGAGGCAGTAGGACCTGTCATCATTCACTATGAACTGGACTGTGTGTTTACAGGCAGTAGGGCCTGTCATCATTCACTATGAACTGGACTGTGTGTTTACAGGCAGTAGGACCTGTCATCATTCACTATGAACTGGACTGTGTTTACAGTACGACCTGTCATCATTCACTATGAACTGGACTGTGTGTTTACAGGCAGTAGGGCCTGCCATCATTCACTATGAACTGGACTGTGTGTTTACAGGCAGTAGGACCTGTCATCATTCACTATGAACTGGACTGTGTGTTTACAGGCAGTAGGACCTGTCATCATTCACTATGAACTGGACTGTGTGTTTACAGGCAGTAGGACCTGCCATCATTCACTATGAACTGGACTGTGTTTACAGGCAGTAGGACCTGTCATCATTCACTATGAACTGGACTGTGTTTACAGGCAGTAGGACCTGTCATCATTCACTATGAACTGGACTGTGTGTTTACAGGCAGTAGGACCTGTCATCATTCACTATGAACTGGACTGTGTGTTAACAGGCAGTAGGACCTGCCATCATTCACTATGAACTGGACTGTGTGTTAACAGGCAGTAGGACCTGCCATCATTCACTATGAACTGGACTGTGTGTTTACAGGCAGTAGGACCTGCCATCATTCACTATGAACTGGACTGTGTGTTAACAGGCAGTAGGACCTGACATCATTCACTATGAACTGGACTGTGTGTTTACAGGCAGTAGGACCTGACATCATTCACTATGAACTGGACTGTGTGTTTACAGGCAGTAGGACCTGTCATCATTCACTATGAACTGGACTGTGTGTTAACAGGCAGTAGGACCTGCCATCATTCACTATGAACTGGACTGTGTGTTTACAGGCAGTAGGACCTGTCATCATTCACTATGAACTGGACTGTGTGTTTACAGTAGGACCTGTCATCATTCACTATGAACTGGACTGTGTGTTTACAGGCAGTAGGACCTGTCATCATTCACTATGAACTGGACTGTGTGTTTACAAGCAGTAGGGCCTGTCATCATTCACTTTGAACTGGACTGTGTGTTTACAGACTGTTGCAACAGCGAGACATTAGATCATTAGAAAGCATTCACCAAAAGCCACAAAATACACCTGAATAGATTTCTGTAAATATGTAAATACCACAGGAGTCCTCTTCCATTTGGGAACTTTACAGTCCTATTGATCAAACAACCATGAGAAGGTAGACTCTCTCCCTCAGTTATGCACATCAACAAGATCAACAACTAATGCTAGCCAGAGCAAGATGAGCTAAAATCTAACGAAGGAACATTAGATAAACCCTCTGAAACTTTTTCAGCTAGTTGGCCGTCAAAATTACACTGATAAACGATGAGGAATTGTAGCCTCCATGTCCTTCTGCAGCTTGCCTGCCAATGCATTCTTGTCCCAACCCACGTTTTGACAAGTGAATGGGAACTTTCCTGCCTGTCCCACCAGCTCATTTGATCGATGCCAAGTACATTTGATTAACAACTTAGAGATACACTCAAATTCAGCATAGCTAGTCAGTCCTCTCTCCTCTCTCAGAGGGAACATCTCTCGACTCCCCATAGAGTCAGTCCTCTCTCAGAGGGAACATCTCTCGACTCCCCATAGAGTCAGTCCTCTCTCCTCTCTCAGAGGGAACATCTCTCGACTCCCCATAGAGTCAGTCCTCTCTCCTCTCTCAGAGGGAACATCTCTCGACTCCCCATAGAGTCAGTCCTCTCTCCTCTCTCAGAGGGAACATCTCTCGACTCCCCATAGAGTCAGTCCTCTCTCCTCTCTCAGAGGGAACATCTCTCGACTCCCCATAGAGTCAGTCCTCTCTCCTCTCTGAGGGAACATCTCTCGACTCCCCATAGAGTCAGTCCTCTCTCCTCTCTCAGAGGAGGGAACATCTCTCGACTCCCCATAGAGTCAGTCCTCTCTCCTCTCTCAGAGGGAACATCTCCCGACTCCCCATAGAGTCAGTCCTCTCTCCTCTCTCAGAGGGAACATCTCTCGACTCCCCATAGAGTCAGTCCTCTCTCCTCTCTCAGAGGGAACATCTCTCGACTCCCCATAGAGTCAGTCCTCTCTCCTCTCTGAGGGAACATCTCTCGACTCCCCATAGAGTCAGTCCTCTCTCAGAGGGAACATCTCTCGACTCCCCATAGAGTCAGTCCTCTCTCCTCTCTCAGAGGGAACATCTTTCGACTCCCCATAGAGTCAGTCCTCTCTCCTCTCTCAGAGGGAACATCTCTCGACTCCCCATAGAGTCAGTCCTCTCTCCTCTCTCAGAGGAGGGAACATCTCTCGACTCCCCATAGAGTCAGTCCTCTCTCCTCTCTCAGAGGGAACATCTCCCGACTCCCCATAGAGTCAGTCCTCTCTCCTCTCTCAGAGGGAACATCTCTCGACTCCCCATAGAGTCAGTCCTCTCTCCTCTCTCAGAGGGAACATCTCCCGACTCCCCATAGAGTCAGTCCTCTCTCAGAGGGAACATCTCCCAACACCCTATAGTTAGTCCTCTCCCTCCTCTTTCACCCCCCCACGCCGACATGAAGTCAGTCCTCTCTCAAAGGGAACATCTCCCAACACCCTATAGTTAGTCCCCTCCCTCCTCTTTCACCCCCCCCCCCCACGCCGACATGAAGTCAGTCCTCTCTCAAAGAGGTCATGACATCACCCAGTAACAGTTACGTTATCTTGGTACCCTGCCATGTACCCAGAGGGGCATCCCTCTGTTCATCCCTCCTCTGTTCATCCCTCCTCTGTTCATCCCTCCTCTGTTCATCCCTCCTCTGTTCATCCCTCCTCTGTTCATCCCTCCTCTGTTCATCCCTCCTCTGTTCATCCCTCTGTTGGGGTGGCAGGTAGCCTAGTGGTTAGAGCGTTGGGCCAGTAACCGAAAGGTTTCTGGATTGAATCCCCGAGCTGACAAGGTAAAAATCTGTCCTTCTGCCCCTAATCCACTGTTCCCTGGGTGCTGTGGATGTTGATTAAGGCAGACCCCCGCACCTCTCTGATTCAGAGGGGTTGGGTTAAATGCGGAAGACACATTTCAGTTGAATGCGTTAAGTTGTACAACTGACTAGGTATCACCCTTTCCCTGTTCAGCCCTCTGTTGATCCCAGGCATCCAGCACATGACAGTTAGATCCAGGGCCCTGTGCAACAGCTTCTCAGCTACACTATCAACATTCACATGACAGTTAGATCCAGGGCCCTGTGCAACAGCTTCTCAGCTACACTATCAACATTCACATGACAGTTAGATCCAGGGCCCTGTGCAACAGCTTCTCAGCTACACTATCAACATTCACATGACAGTTAGATCCAGGGCCCTGTGCAACAGCTTCTCAGCTACACTATCAACATTCACATGACAGTTAGATCCAGGGCCCTGTGCAACAGCTTCTCAGCTACACTATCAACATTCACATGACAGTTAGATCCAGGGCCCTGTGTAACAGCTTCTCAGCTACACTATCAACATTCACATGACAGTTAGATCCAGGGCCCTGTGTAACAGCTTCTCAGCTACACTATCAACATTCACATGACAGTTAGATCCAGGGCCCTGTGTAACAGCTTCTCAGCTACACTATCAACATTCACATGACAGTTAGATCCAGGGCCCTGTGTAACAGCTTCTCAGCTACACTATCAACATTCACATGACAGTTAGATCCAGGGCCCTGTGCAACAGCTTCTCAGCTACACTATCAACATTCACATGACAGTTAGATCCAGGGCCCTGTGTAACAGCTTCTCAGCTACACTATCAACATTCACATGACAGTTAGATCCAGGGCCCTGTGTAACAGCTTCTCAGCTACACAATCAACATTCACATGACAGTTAGATCCAGGGCCCTGTGTAACAGCTTCTCAGCTACACTATCAACATTCACATGACAGTTAGATCCAGGGCCCTGTGTAACAGCTTCTCAGCTACACTACCAACATTCACATGACAGTTAAATCCAGGGCCCTGTGTAACAGCTTCTCAGCTACACTATCAACATTCACATGTATTTACATTGATGGATTTTCTCTGGATATATTTGTTCTTCATGGCTCTCTTCCCTGCCACATAGCCTTCATACAGTGGCTTGCGAAAGTATTCACCCCCTTGGCATTTTTCCTATTTTGTTGCCTTACAACCTGGAATTAAAATATATTTTCTAGGGGTTTGTATCATTTGATTTACACAACATGCCTACCACTGTGAAATAAACAAGAAATAAGACAAAAAAAACTGAAAACTTGAACGTGCATAACTATTCACCCCCCCAAAGTCAATACTTTGAAGAGCCAATTTTTGCAGTAATTACAGCTGCAAGTCTCTTTGGGTATGTCTCTATAAGCTTGTCACATCTAGTCGCTAAGATTTTTGCCCATTATTCAAGGCAAAACTGCTCCAACTCCTTCAAGTTGGATGGGTTCCGCTGGTGTACAGCAATCGTTAAGTCATACCACAGATTCTCAATTGTATTGAGATCTGGGCTTTGACTAGGCCATTCCAAGACATTTAAATGTTTCCCCTTAAACCACTCAAGTGTTGCTTTAGCAGTATGCTTAGGGTCATTGTCCTGCTGGAAGGTGAACCTCCGTCCCAGTCTCAGAGCTCTGGAAGTCTGAAACAGGTTTCCCTTAAGAATTTCCCTGTATTTAGCGCCATCCATCATTCCTTAAATTCTGACCAGTTTCCCAGTCCCTGCCAATGAAAAACATCCCCACAGCATGATGCTGCCACCACCATGCTTCACTGTGGGGATGGTGTTGTCCGGGTGATGAGAGGTGTTGGGTTTGCGCAAGACATAGCGTTTTCCTTTATGGCCAAAAAGCTACATTTTTGCCTCATCTGACCAGAGTACCTTCTTTCATATGTTTGGGGGGTCTCCCACATGCCTTTTGGCAAAGACCAAATGTGTTTGCTTATTTTTCTGGCCACTCTTCCGTAAAGCCCAGCTCTGTGAAGTGTACGGCTTAAAGTGGTCCTATGGACAGATACTCCAATATCCGCTGTGGAGCTTTGCAGCTCCTTCAGGGTTATCTTTGGTCACTTTGTTGCCTCTCTGATTAATGCCCTCCTTGCCTGATCTGTGAGTTTTGGTGGGCGGCCCTCTCTTGGCAGGTTTGTTGGGGTTCCATATTCTTTCCATTTTTTAATAATGGATTTAATTGTGCTCTGTGGGATTTTCAAAGTTTCTGATGTGTTTTAATAACCCAACCCTGATCTGTACTTCTCCACAACTTTGTCCCTGACCTGTTTAGAGAGCTCATTGGTCTTCATGGTGCCGCTTGCTTGGTGGTGCCACTTGCTTAGTGGTGTTGCAGACTCTGTGGCTTTTCAGAACAGGTGTTATACTGAGATCATGTGACAGATCATGTGACATTTAGATTGCACAGAGGTGGACTTTATTTAATGAATTATGTGACTTCTGAAGGTAATTGGTTGCACCAGATCTTATTTAGGGGCTTCATAGCAAAGGGGTGAATACATATGCAGGCAAGTTCTTTTTTCAATTTCACTTCACCAAGATGGACTATTTTGTGTATGTCCATTACCATGAAGTCCAGATAAAAATACATTTTAATTACAGGTTGTAATGCAACAAAATAGGAAAAATGCCAAGGGGGATGAATACTTTTGCAAGGCGCTGTAGATGGACAGTTTACCAAGTGAGCCCATCCAGAGGGTTTGTGCTATATGGCTGAAACTGACCAGACTCAGACTCACAGGGGTGGTTGTTTTGGGAGGAAATTGTGGATGCATCCCAAATGGCACCGTATTTCCTTTATAGTTCACTACTTTAGACCAGGACACATCTGTCTCTGGTCACTGTCTGTCTCTGGTCACTGTCTGTGTCTCTGGTCACTGTCTGTGTCTCTGGTCACTGTCTGTGTCTCTGGTCAACGTCTGTCTCTGGTCAACGTCTGTGTCTCTGGTCAACGTCTGTGTCTCTGGTCAACGTCTGCCCCTGGTCAACGTCTGTCTCTCTGGTCAACGTCTGTCTCTGGTCAACGTCTGTGTCTCTGGTCAACGTCTGTCTCTCTGGTCAACGTCTGTGTCTCTGGTCAACGTCTGTGTCTCTGGTCAACGTCTGTGTCTCTGGTCAACGTCTGTGTCTCTGGTCAACGTCTGTGTCTCTGGTCAACGTCTGTCTCTGGTCACTGTCTGTGTCTCTGGTCACTGTCTGTGTCTCTGGTCACTGTCTGTGTCTCTGGTCAACGTCTGTCTCTCTGGTCAACGTCTGTCTCTCTGGTCAACGTCTGTCTCTGGTCAACGTCTGTCTCTCTGGTCAACGTCTGTCTCTCTGGTCAACGTCTGTCTCTCTGGTCAATGTCTGTCTCTGGTCAACGTCTGTGTCTCTGGTCAACGTCTGTCTCTCTGGTCAACGTCTGTCTCTCTGGTCAACGTCTGTCTCTCTGGTCAATGTCTGTCTCTCTGGTCAATGTCTGTGTCTCTGGTCAACGTCTGTGTCTCTGGTCAACGTCTGTCTCTGGTCAACGTCTGTCTCTGGTCAACGTCTGTGTCTGGTCAACGTCTGTCTCTCTGGTCAACGTCTGTGTCTGGTCAACGTCTGTCTCTCTGGTCAACGTCTGTCTCTCTGGTCAACGTCTGTCTCTCTGGTCAACGTCTGTCTCTCTGGTCAACGTCTGTGTCTCTGGTCAACGTCTGTCTCTCTGGTCAACGTCTGTCTCTCTGGTCAACGTCTGTCTCTCTGGTCAACGTCTGTGTCTCTGGTCAATGTCTGTCTCTGGTCAACGTCTGTCTCTGGTCAACGTCTGTGTCTCTGGTCAACGTCTGTACCTGGTCAACGTCTGTCTCTCTGGTCACCGTCTGTCCCTGGTCAACGTCTGTCTCTCTGGTCAACGTCTGTCTCTGGTCAACGTCTGTCTCTCTGGTCAACGTCTGTCTCTCTGGTCAACGTCTGTGTCTCTGGTCAACGTCTGTCTATCTGGTCAACGTCTGTCTCTGGTCAACGTCTGTGTCTCTGGTCAACGTCTGTGTCTCTGGTCAACGTCTGTCTCTGGTCAACGTCTGTGTCTCTGGTCAACGTCTGTGTCTGGTCAACGTCTGTCTCTCTGGTCAACGTCTGTGTCTGGTCAACGTCTGTCTCTCTGGTCAACGTCTGTCTCTGGTCAACGTCTGTCTCTGGTCAACGTCTGTGTCTCTGGTCAACGTCTGTGTCTCTGGTCAACGTCTGCCCCTGGTCAACGTCTGTCTCTCTGGTCAACGTCTGTCTCTGGTCAACGTCTGCCCCTGGTCAACGTCTGTCTATCTGGTCAACGTCTGTGTCTCTGGTCAACGTCTGTGTCTCTGGTCAACGTCTGTCTCTGGTCAACGTCTGTCTCTGGTCAACGTCTGTGTCTCTGGTCAACGTCTGTGTCTCTGGTCAACGTCTGCCCCTGGTCAACGTCTGTCTCTCTGGTCAACGTCTGTCTCTGGTCAACGTCTGTCTCTGGTCAATGTCTGTCTCTGGTCAACGTCTGTCTCTCTGGTCAACGTCTGTCTCTCTGGTCAACGTCTGTGTCTCTGGTCAACGTCTGTCTCTCTGGTCAACGTCTGTCTCTCTGGTCAACGTCTGTGTCTCTGGTCAACGTCTGTCTCTCTGGTCACCGTCTGTGTCTCTGGTCACCGTCTGTCTCTCTGGTCACTGTCTGTCTCTGGTCAACGTCTGTGTCTGGTCAACGTCTGTCTCTGGTCAACGTCTGTGTCTGGTCAACGTCTGTCTCTGGTCAACGTCTGTCTCTCTGGTCAACGTCTGTCTCTCTGGTCAACGTCTGTCTCTCTGGTCAACGTCTGTCTCTCTGGTCAACGTCTGTCTCTGGTCAACGTCTGTCTCTCTGGTCAACGTCTGTCTCTGGTCAACGTCTGTCTATCTGGTCAACGTCTGTCTCTGGTCAACGTCTGTCTCTCTGGTCAACGTCTGTCTCTGGTCAACGTCTGTCTCTCTGGTCAACGTCTGTGTCTCTGGTCACCGTCTGTCTCTCTGGTCACTGTCTGTCTCTGGTCAACGTCTGTGTCTGGTCACTGTCTGTCTCTGGTCAACGTCTGTGTCTGGTCAACGTCTGTCTCTGGTCAACGTCTGTCTCTCTGGTCAACGTCTGTCTCTCTGGTCAACGTCTGTGTCTCTGGTCAACGTCTGTGTCTCTGGTCAACGTCTGTCTCTGGTCAACGTCTGTCTCTGGTCAACGTCTGTGTCTCTGGTCAACGTCTGTGTCTCTGGTCAACGTCTGCCCCTGGTCAACGTCTGTCTCTCTGGTCAACGTCTGTCTCTGGTCAACGTCTGTCTCTGGTCAATGTCTGTCTCTGGTCAATGTCTGTCTCTGGTCAACGTCTGTCTCTCTGGTCAACGTCTGTGTCTCTGGTTAACGTCTGTCTCTCTGGTCAACGTCTGTCTCTCTGGTCAACGTCTGTCTCTCTGGTCAACGTCTGTCTCTCTGGTCAACGTCTGTCTCTGGTCAACGTCTGTCTCTCTGGTCAACGTCTGTCTCTGGACTATATAATTAATAGGGTGCCATTTGGAACACGACTGTTGTCATGGCGATGGATGGTGATGATGGTGAATGATATGTAGTCAGTGTAATGGATGGTAATGGTGATGAATGATATGCAGTCAGTGTAATGGATGGTAATGGTGATGAATGATATGCAGTCAGTGTAATGGATGGTAATGGTGATGAATGATATGCAGGCTGCAGCACAATGAAAGACAGCGAGGAACAGCATCCCCTCTGCTAGCATTATGATAACACCATGATAGCTATACTAGGATAGTGATAACACCATGACAGATGTACTAGGATAGTGATAACACCATGACAGATGTACTAGGATAGTGATAACACCATGACAGATGTACTAGGATAGTGATAACACCATGACAGATGTACTAGGATAGTGATAACACCATGATAGCTATACTAGGATAGTGATAACACCATGACAGATGTACTAGGATAGTGATAACACCATGACAGCTGTACTAGGATAGTAATAACACCATGATAACTGTACTAGGATAGTGATAACACCATGACAGATGTACTAGGATAGTGATAACACCATGACAGCTGTACTAGGATAGTGATAATACCATGACAGATGTACTAGCATAGTGATAACACCATGACAGATGTACTAGGATAGTGATAACACCATGACAGCTGTACTAGGATAGTGATAACACCATGACAGCTGTACTAGGATAGTGATAACACTATGACAGATGTACTAGGATAGTGATAACACCATGACAGCTGTACTAGGATAGTGATAACACCATGACATATGTACTAGGATAGTGATAACACCATGACAGATGTACTAGGATAGTGATAACACCATGACAGCTGTACTAGGATAGTGATAACACCATGGCAGATGTACTAGGATAGTGATAACACCATGACAGCTGTACTAGGATAGTGATAATACCATGACAGATGTACTAGGATAGTGATAACACCATGACAGCTGTACTAGGATAGTGATAACACCATGACAGCTGTACTAGGATAGTGATAACACCATGACAGATGTACTAGCATAGTGATAACACCATGACAGATGTACTAGGATAGTGATAACACCATGACAGCTGTACTAGGATAGTGATAACACCATGGCAGATGTACTAGGATAGTGATAACACCATGACAGCTGTACTAGGATAGTGATAACACCATGACAGCTGTACTAGGATAGCTCTAGCCCATTGTTGTTCTAGGTGCCGATGAACGATGGCTATGATTACACGGGCGCTATTTCTCATGGTTGGGGAATTAACACCACTGACGTGTGATGGAATGACATCTGTTAGTGAAACATGAGTACTGGGATGGATGACTGCGCTGACTGGGAACTAGGAAGAGAAGACAGGCTATTTCTGTTACCGTCAGTTAAATACAGAGAGAGCCACCTAGCAACAGCAGCGCCGGAGAGGGCATGCGTCACAAATGGCACCCTATTCCCCCTATGGGCCCTGTTCAAAAGTAGTGCACTAAATAGAGAATAGGGTGCCATTTGGAATGCAACCTGGGATCACATCAACTAACTGATGGGTGTGTTAGGATGGTGTTGGGTTACCCCATCCAAGTTGACAGGGACAGATTCCAGATTCCTACCATCATGTGATATTGAATTCTTTACTTGTTCAACTACAGTATGTCGGTGCAGATTAGTCTGTGTTTAGTTCACTACTGTACATGATGAAACTAATGCGTCAGTCACTTTCAAGCACTTGACCCGTTGGATTGGAGTTAGATATCACATCAGCAGATCTAGCCAGGCCAGTTCAGTGGTGTGTTCTACTAGGTCTGACTTTAGTACGATGCTTTGTCATGTCCTGCTCCATGCACACAACTGATAGGACTGGAACCATGACATTTAGGAACACAACTGATAGGACTGGAACCATGACATTTAGGAACACAACTGATAGGACTGGAACCATGACATTTAGGAATACAACTGATAGGACTGGAACCATGACATTTAGGAATACAACTGATCGGACTGGGACCATGACATTTAGGAATACACATTGACACATTGACTCTGTACCTGTACCCCCTGTATATAGCCTCCACATTGACTCTGTACCAGTACCCCCTGTATATAGCCTCCACATTGACTCTGTACCGGTTCTCCCTGTATATAGCCTCCACATTGACTCTGTACCTGTACCCCCTGTATATAGCCTCCACATTGACTCTATACCTGTACCCCCTGTATATAGCCTCCACATTGACTCTGTACCGGTACCCCCTGTATATAGCCTCCACATTGACTCTATACCTGTACCCCCTGTATATAGCCTCCACATTGACTCTGTACCTGTACCCCCTGTATATAGCCTCCACATTGACTCTGTACCGGTACCCCCTGTATATAGCCTCCACATTGACTCTGTACCGGTACCCCCTGTATATAGCCTCCACATTGACTCTGTACCGGTACCCCCTGTATATAGCCTCTACATTGACTCTGTACCAGTACCCCCTGTATATAGCCTCCACATTGACTCTGTACCGGTTCTCCCTGTATATAGCCTCCACATTGACTCTGTACCAGTACCCCCTGTATATAGCCCCGCTATTGTTATTTACTGCTGCTCTTTAATGATTTGTTATTCTTATCTCTTACTTTTTGGGGTTATTTTCTTAAAACTGAATTGTTGGTTAGGGGCGCGTAAGTAAGCATTTCACTGTAAGGTCAACACCTGTTGTATTCAGCGCATGTGACAAATACAATTTGATTTGATTTGGACTATATACAGGTCTAAACAATGTAAAGATCTACACTATGTAAAGATGTGCACTATGTAAAGATCTACACTATGTAAAGATCTGCACTATGTAAAGATCTACACTATGTAAAGATCTACACTATGTAAAGATCTACACTATGTAAAGATCTACACTATGTAAAGATCTGCACTATGTAAAGATCTACACTATGTAAAGATCTACACTATGTAAAGATCTACACTATGTAAAGATCTACACTATGTAAAGATCTGCACTATGTAAAGATCTGCACTATGTAAAGATCTACACTATGTAAAGATCTACACTATGTAAAGATCTACACTATGTAAAGATCTACACTATGTAAAGATCTGCACTATGTAAAGATCTACACTATGTAAAGATCTACACTATGTAAAGATCTACACTATGTAAAGATCTGCACTATGTAAAGATCTACACTATGTAAAGATCTACACTATGTAAAGATCTACACTATGTAAAGATCTACACTATGTAAAGATCTACACTATGTAAAGATCTGCACTATGTAAAGATCTACACTATGTAAAGATCTACACTATGTAAAGATCTACACTATGTAAAGATCTGCACTATGTAAAGATCTACACTATGTAAAGATCTACACTATGTAAAGATCTACAGTGCCTTCAGAAAGTGTTCATACCCCTTGACTTTGTTTATTTATTTTTATTTCACCTTTATTTAACCAGGTAGGCAAGTTGAGAACAAGTTCTCATTTGCAACTGCGACCTGGCCAAGATAAAGCAAAGCAGTTCGACACATACAACAACACAGAGTTACACATGGAATAAACAAACGTACAATCAATAATAAAAAATCTATATACAGCATGTGCAGATGAGGTAGGATAAGAGAGGTAAGGCAATAAATAGGCCATGGTGGCAAAGTAATTACAATATAGCAATTAAACACTGGAATAGTAGAATGTGTAAGTTGAGATACTGGGGTGCAAAGGAGCAAGATAAATAAATACAGTATGGGGATGAGGTAGATTGGATGGGCTATTTACAGATGAGCTATGTACAGGTGCGGTGATCTGTGAGCTGCTCTGACAGCTGGTGCTTAAAGCTAGTAAGGGAGATAAGAGTCTCCAGCTTCAGAGATTTTCGCAGTTCGTTCCAGTCATTGGCAGCAGAGAACTGGAAGGAAAGGCGGCCAAAGGAAGTGTTGGCTTTGGGGATGACCAGTGAGATATACCTGCTGGAGCGCGTGCTACGGGTGGGTGCTGCTATGGTGACCAGTGAGCTGAGATAAGGCGGGGCTTTAACTAGCAGAGATTTATAGATGACCTGGAGCCAGTGGGTTTGGCGACGAGTATGAAGCGAGGGCCAGCCAATGAGAGCATACAGGTTGCAGTGGTGGGTAGTATATGGGGCTTTGGTGACAAAACGGATGGCACTGTGATAGACTGCATCCAATTTGTTGAGTATAGTGTTGGAGGCTATTTTGTAAATGACATCGCCGAAGTCAAGGATCGGTAGGATGGTCAGTTTTACAAGGGTATGTTTGGCAGCATGAGTGAAGGATGCTTTGTTGCGAAATAGGAAGCCAATTCTAGATTTAATTTTGGATTGGAGATGTTTAATGTGAGTCTGGAAGGAGAGTTTACAGTCTAACCAGACACCCAGGTATTTGTAGTTGTCCACGTATTCTAAGTCAGAGCCGTCCAGAGTCGTGATGCTGGACGGGCGAGCAGGTGCGGGCAGTGATCGATTGAATTGCATGCATTTAGTTTTACTTGCGTTTAAGAGCAGTTGGAGGCCACGGAAGGAGAGTTGTATGGCATTGACGCTTGTCTGGAGGGTAGTTAACACAGTGTTCAACGAAGGGCCAGATGTATACAGAATGGTGTCGTCTGCGTTGTGGTGGATCAGAGAATCACCAGCAGCAAGAGCAACATCATTGATGTATACAGAGAAGAGAGTCGGCCCGAGAATTGAACCCTGTGGCACCCCCATGTAAAGATCTACATTATGTAAAGATCTACACTATGTAAAGATCTACACTATGTAAAGATCTACACTATGTAAAGATCTGCAGTGCCTTCAGAAAGTATTCATACCCCTTGACTTATTCCACATGTTGTTGTCACAGCCTGAATTCAAAATCGATTAAATATTTTTTTTTCATACACATCTACACGCAATACCCCATAATGACAAAGTGAAAACATGTTTTAAGAAACGTTATTGAAAATAAAATACAGAAAGATGTCATTTACATAAGTATCCACACCACTGAGTCAATACTGTGTAGAAGCACCTTTGTCTGCAATTGTAGCTGTGAGTCTTTCTGGGTAAGTCTCTAAAGGCGTCCGCATGCTTTCCAAGTGAGGGGGGTTTTTCTGGAGGCAGTTCAGAGCCGAAGTCTACGCCCCTTCGTCGGTGATTGGTCAACAGTAGGGATTCTTCATAAAGTATTTTTTGAATTTTTATTTATTTATTATTTATTACAAAAAACACAAGGAAGGGGTAACATTAAAGTATTAGAACATGAAGGACAAACAATACAGCATCAAGACACTATCCAACATGTATCAGTCTTTCCGCAACAGAGCCATCCTTATGTGTGAGGGTGTGTGTGCATGATAGTGATATAAATATATGTCATAGTTTCCTTTTTCATGATCACAATCTTGTGAAGCCTGAACCCTCCAAGATCCCCCCACAGTCCCCCCCCCAGAAGAAAATAAAATAAAAAATACAATTAATTCCATTCCCCACCCCCAAGAACCTCCCAATGCACCAACAACCAAGAGAATGAACTAAAGAGAAAAAAGGAAAAGACAGAAGAAAACAGCAAATAATAATGCAAAACATATAAAATAATAATACATTTAAAACTAAGGACATCAAGGACAACTGAAATCATAACAGCAATGCCAACTGTATATGTTTGTGTGCATGTCTGGCACTATTACATGTATGTGTGTGTTCTTGTATGTGTTTATTTGAATGAGAGTGTGTGTATATGCATGTGTACAAACACCTGCACGGCATCAGCCTCAGGCAAACCGGCATTAGTTGTAAAAACATTGCCATTTAGTGTCATTCAAATGTACTTTTATTATGTTTTATTTTGACTTTTTTTTTCCTTTATCTTTTGACCATCATTCTATCTCTCACACAGCAACTCCACTCCCACTTGTCTCCAATTCCACATACCAACCCTCAGCTTCCCTCAGCCCATCCCATCTGTCTCTGCTGGCCACCCACTTCGTGTTTCTACGCAACACATATCTATCAACTATGCTATGATGTTTAACATACTATTTCAATCTATCTAATTGAATAGAATCTACAGATTGCGTGTTGAAGATAAATACTTTTACTAAGAGTACTAGTATATTAGTAATTGACTGACCCGGTCTCTCCAGATCTCCTAACAGTACTATTTCTAGGGTCAATTTTAGATCAATGCTTTGCATTTTCAGCCATTCCTGAACCTGAGACCAGAAACAGGCTACCTGAGGGCAATACCAAAATAAATGGTCTATTGATTCTGTATCCTCACAACAAAACCTGCAGAGCTTCAATGATTTTATGCCCCAAATATTCCACATTTTGTTGGTGGCAAGAATTCTATTTAATAATTTTAGCTGAAAAGCACAAAGTCTTGAATCTTCGGTTGTTTTATGTATCAACTCATACACCCTGTACCACGGAATCGGTACATCAAAAATCTCTTCCCAACTATTTTGCAATCTGTATGGCACAGTTGTCAACATCCTGGTCCTCAAATGAAACTGCTATACTTTCCTATTTATGCTATTTTTATTCCTCCGCCAGTTTTGATCCTTTAAATTGGGCAGACAGACCAGTTCCCTACCTCCTCCTGCTGCCACCCGCCTCCTCCATTTTTGGGGCAATGCTGTACTCAATTGGTTGTACTCTTGGATTGAGCAGACCTTCCCGTACAATTCTGATAACTCCATGAAGGACATAACTCTACCATTACAATTTACAATATCATTTAAGAACAAAATACCCTTTTCAAACATATTTCCCATAAATACAGGTATTTTATCAACCAGCACATTTGAGTTCAGCCATAATATTTCTTGTAATATTTGTTCTATCTTTTCAGGGGGATGAAATTGAAATTGTAGCCAGCTCTGCAATGCTTGTTTGAAAAAGACAGATACTTTGAAAAAAAGTATCATTTTCAATTAATCGAAAATGAGACATGGCAATCTGCACAAAGGCAAAAAGGCAATTTTTAAACAATGGATGAGCTTTTCTTATTAATCTACTTGAGAACCATTTAGGGTTCAAATAAAACTTTTGAATGAGTGAAGCTTTTAGAAAGAGGTTTAGTGCTTTTATATTTAATAATCTCAACCCACCCAATTCATATTCATTATATAGATAGGCTCCAGATATGCCCCTGGTGGGATATACAATGAAATCAATGTGTATTTTTCACCATGTAAGGTACAATTCAACATTAGAAAACGTCCTTCTTGGTCCGTGTGCTGAGATATAATGGAAAAGGGTTTGTTCTTATTTATCAGGATGCCTACACCTCTGCTGTTACTACAGTAGGTGGCAGTATAGGCCTCTTCACCCCGGCTCCTCTTTAAATATTCCATTTCTATTTTTTTTTTTTTTTATGTAACTCTTGCAGAAAAACCACATCTGCTGACAATTTCTTTAAGTGTTCAAGAACCTTGTGCTTTTTTCCCCCCATCATGAAGCCCATGCACATTCCATGTAATAAGTTGGATTTTATTGGTCTTGTATAAAATCCAAGTGTCACGACTGTGTGTAGGAACGGACCAAGGCGCAGCGTGCGTATCGTTCCACATCTTTATTATATTGTGAAACTTAGCCAAACAAACAATAACCTATAAACAAACAACAAACCGTGACGACAGAGGTGCAACATGCACTAACTCAAAATAATCTCCCACAAACACAGGTGGGAAAAACAACTACTTAAATATGATCCCCAATTAGAGACAACGATAACCAGCTGCCTCTAATTGGCATTCATACAAAAACCCCAACATAGAAAAAAGAAACTAGAACACAACATAGAAAAAATAAACTAGATTAAACTCCCCAGTCACGCCCTGGCCTACTCTACCATAGAAAATAAGAGCACTCAATGGTCAGGACGTGACACCAAGTGTGTTCCGTCTATCATTGAAGAACCAGATAAAACATGTTAGCAGACATGTCATATGAGGGTGGTGGACATTCCATAGAATGGGAGTCATAGTATGAATGCATAGTTATTATATCCATTACTTAGATAGAGCGTGTGAGCACTTTATTACACTTTCATTTGACAGTTATTACACTTGTCAGTTTTTTTTTATCCGTAGAAACTGACTGTACACTGAGTGTATACTTTTTCAGTGTGTCTATGTGATCCGCTGTGGGAATTGAACCCACAACCTTGATGTTGACAGCACCACACTCTACTCTTACCAACTGAGCCACGATGACAGGACCACCTCATTAGTTAAGCAGGGAAAAGATCAGTGGTTGTTTTAAAGCTCCAACATATGAGCACCATTAGACTCTGCAGGTCGAGCTATTCCACCATCTCCTCTCCCAGCTTCCCATTAGACTCAGTAGGCCAGGCTATTCCATCATCTCCTCTCCTAGCCTCCCATTAGACTCAGTAGGCCAGGCTATTCCCCCATCTCCTCTCCCAGCTTCCCATTAGACTCAGTAGGCCAGGCTATTCCACCATCTCCTCTCCTAGCCTCCCATTAGACTCAGTAGGCCAGGCTATTCCCCATCTCCTCTCCCAGCCTCCCATTAGACTCAGTAGGCCAGGCTGTTCCCCATCTCCTCTCCCAGCCTCCCATTAGACTCAGTAGGCCAGGCTATTCCCCCATCTCCTCTCCCAGCCTCCCATTAGACTCAGTAGGCCAGGCTATTCCCCATCTCCTCTCCCAGCCTCCCATTAGACTCAGTAGGCCAGGCTATTCCCCATCTCCTCTCCCAGCCTCCCAGATGTTTGGCTGCTGTAGTGTTCTAGAGTGGTGTCGCTAGACGTCCTCCCCCAGACAGCCCCAGTTCAGTTTCCGCCCACCGACCAGCTGGCTGGTAAAAGAAAAGACCACAGAGGAAGTATTCATACATTTGTTTGCCTGGCATTTCCTGGTTTTAAAGTGATGGATCCCTCCGTTCTTTCCTATTGGCTACACCTCCTCCAGTGTGTTATTGTTACCTGTCCAACTTGAGTTTGTTTTTCCTAACAACAAGTTATGTATGAGAAGATGCTTAGGATTCTTTATGATAGGGGTCACATTTAGCTGTGTGTGTGTGTGTGTGTGTGTGTGTGTGTGTGTGTGTGTGTGTGTGTGTGTGTGTGTGTGTGTGGTTAAATTTGGCTGCATAACAGTTGTTCTCACTTCTTGTGCATATTAAGTTGTGTACCATTTTGTCTGGGATCTGGAAATACATATCTCTCCCTGCCAAAATGCAGATGTTTTTTTTCTCATTTTTACCAGCATAATGATGGCCTACTGTATTTTCTAAAGGAAAGGGTGTGGGTTCCTCAGAGAATGTTGGACATGAGTACAGACTCTAAAGCATCACATCCAACAAAATGTACTGTGTCACACATTTCAACTAAGTTTACTGTGTCACACATTTCAAAAGGAATCTACCACTGTTCATGTCATTACCAAACAAATGTCATCACCCATTTATAAATGTGAGAGTAATTGTTATGTCATGGGATTGCATCATCAAACTACTGGAGAACTGAACTAGTTAATTATAGGAGGAGGAGAGGAGGAGGAGGAGGAGGAGAGGAGAGGAGGAGGAGGAGGAGGAGAGAGAGGAGGAGGAGAGAGAGGAGGAGGAGGAGGAGAGAGGAGAGGAGGAGGAGAGAGGAGAGGAGGAGGAGAGAGGAGAGGAGAGAGGAGAGAGGAGAGGAGGAGGAGGAGGAGGAGGAGAGAGGAGAGGAGGAGAAGAGGAGGAGGAGGAGAGAGGAGGAGAGAGGAGGAGGAGGAGAGGAAGAGGGGAGGAGGGGGAAAGAGGAGGAGGAGAGAGGAGAGGAGGGGAGAGGAGAGGAGAGAGGAGGAGAGGAGAAGGAGAGAGGAGGGGAGGGGAGGAGAGAGAAGAGCGAGGAGGAGAGAGGAAAGGAGGAGGACGGAGAGAGAGGAGGAGGGAGAGAGGAGAAGGAGAGAGGAGGAGAGGGAGAGGAGTGGATGGGGGAGTGTAGAGGAAGACGAGTGGAGAGAGGGGAGGAGGAGGAGAGGGGTGGATGGGGAGAGGAGAGGGGTGGATGGATGGGGGAGAGGAGAGGGGTGGAGAGGAGAGAGGAAAGGAAGAGAGGGGAGGATTGGAGAGGAAAGGAGTGCTCTACAATCATGCAGAAATGACTGTGCCAGATGGCATGGCTCTGCAGTCTGGACTCATGAAATACTCTCAGAACCAGTATGGAAGACCCTGGGCTCTGCCATCTCTCTCTCTTTGCTTTGAATCAAACTCTCAGGGGTCATACAGAGTTGAGATGAGACATATTGGAGAGAGAGCTGGTATTGTGTCCTTTACAGTTTAGAAGTCATTATGGACCTCTGCCTCTCCAGTGATTGGTTAAAAATGAGTTTACCTCACAGTAGCCCCACAATTGAATGTTTCCTTCTTAATTTTTTTTACTATTATTGTTCAAATTATTGAATAAAACCGTATGAATAGAAATGCTAGACTGAACAATCAGATATATAATTTGCTTGGAGAAAAACACACAGTCAAACGTTTTCCAATCGTTTTGAAAGTAACATTGTTGAATGTTGAAATAATTATCTCAATTATTACGACCTATGTAATTTCCCATTTGATTCCCCATACACTGTAGTCTAACTTCTTATTGATAATTATAAGCTCCTCTACAATTACAGCTTGAAAGAAGAGGAGATTACTCAAGGATGGATATGGAAGAGAAGGGAAATCATTTTAAAAATAACATTTTACATTTTAGTCATTTAGCAGATGCTCTTATCCAGAGCGACTTACAGTAGTGAATGCATACATTTCATGGATTTAAAAAAAATAATAAAAAAATCATTATTTTTTTTGTACTGGCCCCCCGTGGGAATGGAACCCACAACCCTGGCGTTGCACACACCATGCTGGCGTTGTAAACACCATGCTCTACCAACTGAGCCACAAGGAAGACTATAACCTGTGTACTAATACGGAGGTTTATGTACTAATACAGGGGCCTGTGTACTAATGTGAATACCTGTGTACTAATGTGAATACCTGTGTACTAATGTAGAGGCCTGTGTACTAATGTGAACAGTGGTTGGAAAAAAGTAAATATACCTTAATAGAAAATTATTAAGTAAAAGTAAAAGTCACCCAGTAGAATTTTACTTGATTAAAAGTCTAAAAGTATTTGGTTTAAAATATACTTAAGTATCAAAAGTAAAAGTATAAATACTTTCAAATTCCTTATATTAAGCAAACCAGATGGCATCATTTGCTTTTATAATTTTTTTATTTGCGGGTAGCCAGGGGGACACTCCAACACTCAGGCATCATTTACAAACTAAGTATTTGTGTCTAGTGAGTGCACCAGATCAGAGGCAGTAGATCCCTACTGGGATGTTCTGTTATGTTCATGAATTGGACCATTTTCCTGTCCTGCTAAGCATTCAAAACGTAACAAGTACTTTTGGGTGTCAAGGAAAATGTATTGAGTAAAAAGTACAATATTTTCTTAAGGAATGTAGTGAAGTAAAAGTTGTAAAAAATTGAAATATTAAAGTAAAGTACAGATACCCCAAAAAACTACTTAAGTAGGACTTTAAAGTATTTTTACTTAAGTACTATAAACCACATTATGTGAAGACCTGTGTCTTTTTCCAGGCAGGCCTGATCCGGACTGATAACGGGGAGTTTTTCATCGAGCCTTTAGAGAAGGGTCAGCAGGATGTGGAGGTGAAAGGTCGTGTCCATGTGGTCTACAGGAGATCTGCCATCAAAAGTGAACCAGTCCAAAGAAGGAAGGACCTCCACAATGAAGGTAAGGGAAGGGAACAGCACCAGTGTAGTGGAAAGAGGAGGGGTGAGTGCACACACACACACCCAGA
The DNA here is from genome assembly GCF_901001165.1 of Salmo trutta. Taxonomy (NCBI): domain Eukaryota; kingdom Metazoa; phylum Chordata; class Actinopteri; order Salmoniformes; family Salmonidae; genus Salmo; species Salmo trutta. The sequence continues at coordinate 1,979,336 of NC_042974.1, read as the reverse complement.
CACACTCACACTCACACACACACACACACACACAGACACACACACACCCAGACACACACACACACACACACCCAGACACACACACACACACACACACACACACACACACAGACACACACACACCCAGACACACACACACACACACCCAGACACACACACACACACACACACACACACACACACACACACACACACACACACCCAGACACACACACACCCAGACACACACACACACACACACACACCCAGACACACACACACACACACACACACACACACCCAGACACACACACACCCACACACACACCCAGACACACACACAGCAGACAGACTGTTCACTGCACCAGCTGTGAGGAATGCTAGGCCCCTATGAAAGCAGTGGAGAAAAGTCTGTCTCTCTGCTCTGCAGTTAAAATGGACCTGACTGCTCCATGGATTCCCTCCTGTCCGTGAACAACAGCTTGAGCATCTGGCGGTAGGCTGTCCTACTCTTCTAGGTGCCATAGATTCTCTCTCCAGTGTCTGTGACTGTGAAGTTGATGTACAGTCATACATACTAAACAAATGAGGGTTCCTCAAGGGTTCTTTGGGAAGGGTGATGGTTCTATGTGGAACCATAATGACTCAAATAGCCCTTTGAGCTCTTCAAATGGTTCTTTACAGTTCAGAAAATGGTTCTTTCCTCTTCTAGTGCTAATTAAAATGAAGGGGAAGCAGCTCATTAGAATATTTGGGGGCGTGGTTTACACACAGCTCTTTTTGTGCAGCTGTGAGTGAGAGTGTCATGTCAGGTTATCTGATGTGTTGTGTTATGCCATTACATTTTGTATATGACTATGGCCAGTGATGGTGTCCTGTGAAAGACTCATGTTATGGCCTTGTGTCAGTTGAGAACAGATGACTAAATCAGTCAGTGGGTCTGAATTCTCTCCTCAGGGACCCCAGCTGTTCCAGAGGAAGCTCATTTGATTCAACTTGTCAATAATAACACCTATGGTATTTTAACAATATAACATGTCTGACCAGAATAAAACCCTGTGTGGTTTTCAATAGGATCTACAAAGAACATTTAAGATTAAAGAAGGTTCTTTATAGAACCATTCTCCATAAAGGTTCTATAAAGAACCATAAGAAAAGGGTTCTACATAGCACCAGACAGGGTTGTAGCCATAGCACCAGACAGGGTTGTAGCCATAGCACCAGACAGGGTTGTAACCATAGCACCAGACAGGGTTGTAGCCATAGCACCAGACAGGGTTGTAATCATAGCACCAGACAGGGTTGTAGCCATAGCACCAGACAGGGTTGTAACCATAGCACCAGACAGGGTCGTAACCATAGCACCAGACAGGGTCGTAACCATAGCACCAGACAGGGTTGTAGCCATAGCACCAGACAGGGTTGTAGCCATAGCACCAGACAGGGTTGTAACCATAGCACCAGACAGGGTTGTAGCCATAGCACCAGACAGGGTTGTAACCATAGCACCAGACAGGGTTGTAGCCATAGCACCAGACAGGGTTGTAGCCATAGCACCAGACAGGGTTGTAATCATAGCACCAGACAGGGTTGTAGCCATAGCACCAGACAGGGTTGTAGCCATAGCACCAGACAGGGTTCTAACCATAGCACCAGACAGGGTTGTAACCATAGCACCAGACAGGGTTGTAGCCATAGCACCAGACAGGGTTGTAACCATAGCACCAGACAGGGTTGTAACCATAGCACCAGACAGGGTTGTAACCATAGCACCAGACAGGGTTGTAGCCATAGCACCAGACAGGGTTGTAACCATAGCACCAGACAGGGTTGTAGCCATAGCACCAGACAGGGTTGTAACCATAGCACCAGACAGGGTTGTAGCCATAGCACCAGACAGGGTCGTAGCCATAGCACCAGACAGGGTTGTAGCCATAGCACCAGACAGGGTTGTAGCCATAGCACCAGACAGGGTTGTAACCATAGCACCAGACAGGGTTGTAGCCATAGCACCAGACAGGGTTGTAGCCATAGCACCAGACAGGGTGGTAGCCATAGCACCAGACAGGGTTGTAGCCATAGCACCAGACAGGGTTGTAACCATAGCACCAGACAGGGTCGTAGCCATAGCACCAGACAGGGTCGTAGCCATAGCACCAGACAGGGTTGTAACCATAGCACCAGACAGGGTTCTAACCATAGCACCAGACAGGGTTGTAACCATAGCACCAGACAGGGTTGTAACCATAGCACCAGACAGGGTTCTAACCATAGCACCAGACAGGGTCGTAACCATAGCACCAGACAGGGTTGTAACCATAGCACCAGACAGGGTTGCAGCCGTAGCACCAGACAGGGTTGTAGCCATAGCACCAGACAGGGTTGTAACCGACAGATGGCAATGTCAATAGGTAGCAAAGTATGTTGTAATTAGCTAGCAATGCTAACATTAGCTAGCTAAAATCTGGAGGTCTCCCCTCAAGCTTTATACTGCATCTAAAGTCAATCTGGCGACATCAAAAGGTTTTCCTACTAATTATTTGCCTTTAGAAATGTCATTTGTGTTTTCAAGCCTCAGTAATGCACTTCAGATCACCCCGTCATCAGCGTCCAATGAGGATGCATTGAGTAGAATGCTCTGTTGAGCATCAGTCCTAAAAACGAACGTTCAAAATAATATTGTGAAGCAACGTGCAACCCATGAATATAGAACCTGAGGAAAGGGTTCTTCATATCACCATACAGGTTCCATTTAGAACCTCATGAGCATGGTTCTTTATAGAACCTTAAAAAAGGGTTCTATAGAGCACCAAAAGGGATCTGCTATGGTTACAAGCCAAAGAACTCCTATCTGATACTAGAACGGAAGTTACAAATGTAACTATGGTCATATGAATACCATTCAGACCATCAGTACGGTGTAAAGTATGGATTATATCCCATGCGCTCCCCGCAGGTCCAGTAATAACAACAACAAGTCACGCCGGTGACGAGACAGCGTGGGAGAACGTGCCCCCGCGGTTCATATAAAACTGCACGTCAGACCACGCACTGTCTCAGAGAATCTTCTCGCCAAAAGAGTCAGAGGGACGGGAAAGCACTCTGAATCTAGTTACCATAGTTACATTCTTCACTTCCGTTCGACTTCATACCTTTCATACCGTCAGTTCGGTTGACAGTATGGCTGACTCATACCAACAAGGTCACGAGGAATAGCACTATTAACTTCTGACTAATGCTCCAGTGCCACTGGAAGAACAGCAGAGCCCACGGTGTGGCAGGATGCTACTGGTAGAACAGCAGAGCTCACGGTGTGGCAGGATGCCACTGGTAGAACAGCAGAGCCCACGGTGTGGCAGGATGCCACTAGAAGAACAGCAGAGCCCACGGTGTGGCAGGATGCCACTAGAAGAACAGCAGAGCCCACGGTGTGGCAGGATGCCACTAGAAGAACAGCAGAGCCCACGGTGTAGCAGGATGCCACTAGAAGAACAGCAGAGCCCACGGTGTGGCAGGATGCCACTAGAAGAACAGCAGAGCCCACGGTGTGGCAGGATGCCACTAGAAGAACAGCAGAGCCCACGGTGTAGCAGGATGCCACTAGAAGAACAGCAGAGCCCACGGTATGGCAGGATGCTACTGGTAGAACAGCAGAGCTCACGGTGTGGCAGGATGCCACTGGTAGAACAGCAGAGCCCACGGTGTGGCAGGATGCCACTAGAAGAACAGCAGAGCCCACGGTGTGGCAGGATGCCACTAGAAGAACAGCAGAGCCCACGGTGTGGCAGGATGCCACTAGAAGAACAGCAGAGCCCACGGTGTGGCAGGATGCCACTAGAAGAACAGCAGAGCCCACGGTGTGGCAGGATGCCACTAGAAGAACAGCAGAGCCCACGGTGTGGCAGGATGCCACTAGAAGAACAGCAGAGCCCACGGTGTGGCAGGATGCCACTAGAAGAACAGCAGAGCCCACGGTGTGGCAGGATGCCACTAGAAGAACAGCAGAGCCCACGGTGTGGCAGGATGCTACTGGTAGAACAGCAGAGCTCACGGTGTGGCAGGATGCCACTAGAAGAACAGCAGAGCCCACGGTGTGGCAGGATGCCACTAGAAGAACAGCAGAGCCCACGGTGTGGCAGGATGCTACTGGTAGAACAGCAGAGCTCACGGTGTGGCAGGATGCCACTGGTAGAACAGCAGAGCCCACGGTGTGGCAGGATGCCACTAGAAGAACAGCAGAGCCCACGGTGTGGCAGGATGCCACTGGTAGAACAGCAGAGCCCACGGTGTGGCAGGATGCCACTGGTAGAACAGCAGAGCCCACGGTGTGGCAGGATGCCACTGGTAGAACAGCAGAGCCCACGGTGTGGCAGGATGCCACTAGAAGAACAGCAGAGCCCACGGTGTGGCAGGATGCCACTAGAAGAACAGCAGAGCCCACGGTGTGGCAGGATGCCACTGGTAGAACAGCAGAGCCCACGGTGTGGCAGGATGCCACTGGTAGAACAGCAGAGCCCACGGTGTGGCAGGATGCCACTAGAAGAACAGCAGAGCCCACGGTGTGGTAGGATGCCACTGGTAGTACAGCAGAGCCCACGGTGTGGCAGGATGCCACTGGAAGAACAGCAGAGCCCACGGTGTGGCAGGACGCCACTGGTAGAACAGCAGAGCCCACGGTGTGGCAGGATGCCACTGGAAGAACAGCAGAGCCCACGGTGTGGCAGGATGCCACTGGTAGAACAGCAGAGCCCACGGTGTGGCAGGATGCCACTAGAAGAACAGCAGAGCCCACGGTGTGGCAGGATGCCACTGGTAGAACAGCAGAGCCCACGGTGTGGCAGGATGCCACTGGTAGAACAGCAGAGCCCACGGTGTGGCAGGATGCAACTGGAAGAACAGCAGAGCCCACGGTGTGGCAGGATGCCACTGGTAGAACAGCAGAGCCCACGGTGTGGCAGGATGCCACTGGTAGAACAGCAGAGCCCACGGTGTGGCAGGATGCCACTGGAAGAACAGCAGAGCCCACAGTGTGGCAGGATGCCACTGGTAGAACAGCAGAGCCCACGGTGTGGCAGGATGCCACTGGTAGAACAGCAGAGCATTATCTGGGTTCTATATTATCTGGGTTCTATGTCATCCTTATCTGGGTTCTATGTCATCATTATCTGGGTTCTATGTCATTATCAGAGTTCTGTGATTCAGTTTTTTTAATGACATGTTGATGGCCTTCAGAGTCTTAGTCCTGATGTCATATTTCCAGCTGTTAAGCAATGACGTGGTTCTGAAAGTACTGGAATGTAGGCAGCTGGCTGGATGATTTACAATCATACATCCTATTTGTCAAGTTTAGCCACTTCCATGTTTGTCACATTGTCACTGACAGCATGCGACATGTGGCCTACTTCCCTTCTCTCAGTTTATCCTGATATTATCTCAATCATGTCAAATGCACACCTGCTATCTCCATCCTCCCATGTGGATGATTGGACCTTAGACACACAGAGAGCCCTTGTTTTTCTATAGAGTAGAGTAGTGGATGATTTTACCTTAGACACACAGAGAGCCCTTGTTTTTCTATAGAGCAGTGGATGATTTTACCTTAGACACACAGAGAGCCCTTGTTTTTCTATAGAGTAGAGTAGTGGATGATTTTACCTTAGACACAGAGAGCCCTTGTTTTTCTATAGAGTAGAGTAGTGGATGATTTTACCTTAGACACACAGAGCCCTTGTTTTTCTATAGAGTAGAGTAGTGGATGATTGGACCTTAGACACACAGAGAGCCCTTGTTTTTCTATAGAGTAGAGTAGTGGATGATTTTACCTTAGACACACAGAGAGCCCTTGTTTTTCTGTAGAGTAGTGAATGATTTTACCTTAGACACATAGAGAGCCCTTGTTTTTCTATAGAGTAGAGTAGTTGCTGATTTTACCTTAGACACATAGAGAGCCCTTGTTTTTCTATAGAGTAGAGTAGTGGATGATTTTACCTTAGACACATAGAGAGCCCTTGTTTTTCTATAGAGTAGTGGATGATTTTACCTTAGACACACAGAGAGCCCTTGTTTTTCTATAGAGTAGAGTAGTGGATGATTTTACCTTAGACACATAGAGAGCCCTTGTTTTTCTATAGAGTAGAGTAGTGGATGATTTTACCTTAGACACACAGAGAGCCCTTGTTTTTCTATAGAGTAGAGTAGTGGATGATTTTACCTTAGACACATAGAGAGCCCTTGTTTTTCTATAGAGTAGTTGCTGATTTTACCTTAGACACATAGAGAGCCCTTGTTTTTCTATAGAGTAGAGTAGTTGCTGATTTTACCTTAGACACATAGAGAGCCCTTGTTTTTCTATAGAGTAGTGGATGATTTTACCTTAGACACATAGAGAGCCCTTGTTTTTCTATAGAGTAGAGTAGTGGATGATTTTACCTTAGACACATAGAGAGCCCTTGTTTTTCTATAGAGTAGAGTAGTGGATGATTTTACCTTAGACACACAGAGAGCCCTTGTTTTTCTATAGAGTAGAGTAGTGGATGATTTTACCTTAGACACACAGAGAGCCCTTGTTTTTCTATAGAGTAGAGTAGTGGATGATTTTACCTTAGACACACACAGAGCCCTTGTTTTTCTATAGAGTAGAGTAGTGGATGATTTTACCTTAGACACACACAGAGCCCTTGTTTTTCTATAGAGTAGTGGATGATTTTACCTTAGACACACAGAGAGCCCTTGTTTTTCTATAGAGTAGAGTAGTGGATGATTTTACCTTAGACACATAGAGAGCCCTTGTTTTTCTAGCCACTGAGAAAAACCTTCCTTCTGTGGCAGCCTATTATTTGTCTGACAGATTCCAAGAATTCATTCTAACGACACAGTAGTATTTTCTCTTCTCTATGCTGTGCTGTTTCTCACCTAGGAACATTTATATGATTTACCTTCATCACCTTCCTGGAACTGTCTGCATAAGGAAGCAGGCTAGAGCAAGCGCTGAAAGTCCTTGATTTGGAACAGTATAGAGCCCAGGTCTGGTGGCTGGATGCCCATCTGGTCTAGTGTGTGGGTCTCAGACAGCGTAGTGAGGTGGCAGAGATTCCTTACCGTCATGGGGGAATGTGATCATTTCCAGCTGCCCATAGCCAAATTCCATGTTTTATAACACCAGGCTGTTTTTACATGGTAATAGAAAATGTATCCAGACACATTCCTGTTGCTGTCGACAACAATAATGTTCAAAAAGGAAATTAAAAACATTATGATGTTTGCTATTTCACTTTACTGTTATTTCGGATGGTTTCCATTCTATCCATTGTTGACTTACAAGTAACTGTTGCATTTAGCCGAGTCATTTTCCAGGGACACATATAGCTTAAAAATAAAAGAACTAAAATGCCAAATCATATCCTACTGAGAATGCACATTCACCTGTTTCTTTAAGTTGTATATTCCAGAAGATGATCTCTGACATACAGGACATCAACATTATATTCCAGATATGGGCTATACAGAGGTTTCTGTCATTATATATAGTGTACATAGTTCTAGAGGTTCTAGAGGTTTCTGTCATTATATATAGTGTACATAGTTCTAGAGGTTCTAGAGGTTTCTGTCATTATATATAGTGTACATAGTTCTAGAGGTTCTAGAGGTTTCTGTCATTATATATAGTGTACATAGTTCTAGAGGTTCTAGAGGTTTCTGTCATTATATATAGTGTACATAGTTCTAGAGGTTTCTGTCATTATATATAGTGTACATAGTTCTAGGTGGTTGAACAGGAAGAGGATGTTGACGTGTCATGCTGTTGTTGATGTATGATTGGAGGTGTTCAGGTGATGGGATCAAGGGGTCGTTGTAATGTACAGGTCTCAGTTCAGCCTTGTACAGTCTCTCTTGTTCATGTCTGGACTGTCTGTATCATTGTACAGGTCTCAGTTCAGCCTTGTACAGTCTCTCCTGTTCATGTCTGGACTGTCTGCATCATTGTACAGGTCTCAGTTCAGCCTTGTACAGTCTCTCCTGTTCATGTCTGGACTGTCTGCATCATTGTACAGGTCTCAGTTCAGCCTTGTACAGTCTCTCCTGTTCATGTCTGGACTGTCTGCATCATTGTACAGGTCTCAGTTCAGCCTTGTACAGTCTCTCCTGTTCATGTCTGGACTGTCTGCATCATTGTACAGGTCTCAGTTCAGCCTTGTACAGTCTCTCCTGTTCATGTCTGGACTGTCTGCATCATTGTACAGGTCTCAGTTCAGCCTGATACAGTCTCTCCTGTTCATGTCTGGACTGTCTGCATCATTGTACAGGTCTCAGTTCAGCCTTGTACAGTCTCTCCTGTTCATGTCTGGACTGTCTGTATCATTGTACAGGTCTCAGTTCAGCCTTGTACAGTCTCTCCTGTTCATGTCTGGACTGTCTGCATCATTGTACAGGTCTCAGTTCAACCTGATACAGTCTCTCCTGTTCATGTCTGGACTGTCTGCATCATTGTACAGGTCTCAGTTCAGCCTTGTACAGTCTCTCCTGTTCATGTCTGGACTGTCTGCATCATTGTACAGGTCTCAGTTCAGCCTTGTACAGTCTCTCCTGTTCATGTCTGGACTGTCTGCATCATTGAGACGACACGAGACGATTCCAAAGCTTGGTTGTGTCCCATATTTCTCCCCATTTCCTATTTAAGTGCACTACTTTTGACCAACGCTTGACCAACGCTTGAGCAGCAGTAGGTTATGTCCCCAATGGCACTGTTTTCCCTTTTTAATGTTATGAAGCACCTACAAGGAGTGTACTAAATAGGGAATTGGGAGCCATCGGAGAGGAGGCCATACTATCTCCTCATGTAAACATGCTGCTGTATGCTAAATGTTGCTATGTTACTGGTTGTAATTCCTCATGTAAACATGCTGCTGTATGCTAAATGTTACCTGTTGTAATTCCTCATGTAAACATGCTGCTGTATGCTAAATGTTACCTGTTGTAATTCCTCATGTAAACATGCTGCTGTATGCTAAATGTTACCTGTTGTAATTCCTCATGTCTCTTCTCTTCCACACAGTGACAGACTTTGGGATTGCTAACCTCCCTGCCGCTCTGGACCTCTTGGAGCACAAGGTGACAGAGTCTGAGCGCAAACGGCGGCACGCCAAGAAGGACGACTACAACATCGAGGTGCTGCTGGCTGTGGACGACTCTGTGGTGCGCTTCCATGGCAAGGAGCACGTACAGAACTATGTCCTCACACTCATCAACATAGTAAGTCCATTTTTACTCTTTATGCCACACATATAAATACTTTATGAATGCTATTGGCGGTTCAACGCCAGTGTAGGCCCAAAATATTTTTGGTATGTCAGATTTTTCTGGCAATGCTCACATAGTAACTTCTATTGGCAGGAAGGATGTTTGACCTGCTTTTTATATTTGTATCACCAACAATTTTGGGGAAAATCATGATGAAAGTGGCCTTTGTAGGCCCTTTTTAAACCCTGTGGCTGCGTTTACACAGGCAGCCCAATTCTGATATTTTTTTTTCTCAATTAATTGTTCTTTTGATCAGTCACATCAGATCTTTTCAACATCAGATCTTTTTCAGAGCTAAACTTATTGGTCAAAAGACCAAATAGTGAAGAACAGATTAGAATTGGGCTGTCTGTGTAAACGCAGTACATGATACAGACAACATCTTAGTGTTGTCATACTCCTTATATTGTCCTCTCAAATATGGAGAATGTTTAGATTTTGGAATACAATTTTTCACACTAATTTCATCAGCATTTAAAATACTTGTATTAATATCTCAAAAGTACCCTTTTTTTTTACATATTGGTTGTAACAATATATTCTTCAAACACATCACATTTCCAGAGTGGGCTCTCTGGTACTTTTAATGATAGGACCCATTTTATACATAGAAATGTATATTATAGGTCATTAACCAATCACAGCCCTCCTTTAGGATTGCACATTCAGCAAATCACCAACAGAGGGAGTTCCCTTTTGAATCCATTTTCCTATTCACTGTGTTGGCGGGGCTCATAAATCGTATCTTCAGAGTTAGCAGAGAGCCCACTCTGGAAATTGTATGTACTTGTAGAGTATATTGATCCAAACAATACTGTTGAGATATTCATATTTTAAATGTTGCATAAATGAATGTGAAAATAGTATTTCAGAATCAAGACATACTCCGCATTTTAGAGCACACTATAAAGACTTTGTCTGTGTCATGTATATTTCACAGATCATAGGGTTTTACAGGAGGCATGTATAGGTTTAAAAAGGGTCTACTTTCATTATGATTAATACCATTTAAATACCAATTAGTGAAAAAATTGTTTGTGATACAAATGTAAAAAGCATGTTAAATATCCTTCCTCCCAATGAAGTATCTATGTGATAACTGGCAGAACAATCTGAGATATAAAATATATGGGGTCTACGCTGGCATGGAATCGCCCTATGTGAATGTTACACATCACATACTCACCACTCTACTTAAGTGTTACCTTAAAAGGTCCCGTACACTTAAAAATCATGTTTTTAATCAAATTGGATTATATTAGGATGAAACGAGATGAAAGATGACCAAAGTATAACAAATGACTGTTGCTTCTAAAGTTTGATCATAAAGTCACACTTGGATTCAGGAGGCGGGATTATTACGTTTTTTTTGTGACATCACAAAAAGGCTCTCATTTTAATGCACCAATGGTAACGTCTTATTCTCTTACCTAATTTAAATAAGGTACGCCTTGTAACCAACATGGCAGAAGGCGTGTTTGCAGAGGGGTATGGTTTACATAGCTAGTTAGCTAGTCAACTGATGCCTAAAGTTGACTGCAGCGTGTCAACAAATATAATTAGTGGTTTCTCCTACTCATCTATTCTAAGGCAAATGTACTTATAGGTTTCAGCTTTCATCTGGGTCTGCTGTTCGCTAGAGAAGTTGCTGGCTAGCTAGGTCTTTAGCCAGCATTTAACAAAAGCAAGGGGAAGGGTTGCCAAAAACCCCCAACACAGTTGTCATGTCATTACGTCGAGAGACATTTCAAACAGGAGATTCATGCAGACTTCTTGACATCATTGATAGTCATGAGTTATGAACATTGTCTAAGAGGTAATATACACTGAATATTCCAAACATTAGGAACACCTTCCTAATGCTGAGTTGGAAAAACCCACTAGTGTTGCAGTTCAAACCGGTGCTCCTGGCACCTACCACCATACCCCATTCAAAGGCACTTCAATCTTTTGTCTTGCCCATTCACCCTCTGAATGGCACACACACACATTCAATGTCTCAATTGTCTCAAGGCTTCAAAACAATTCTTTAACCTGTCTCTTCCCCTTCATCTACACTGATTTGAAGTAACAGCAATAAGGGATCATCGCTTTCACCTGGTCATGGAAGTAGTATTTGGTCTATATTGATGCTTTATTCAATAACCAAACAGGATTGATACATAATTTGTGAAACCGTGAGAGAGTATGTATGACAGGATTGGATGTTGCATGCAATTTCATTGTTGTTTGAGTTGATTTGTGTATCAGAAAATTTGCTTGAGATAATGTGACTGCTCACTGTGTCCACGGGGCTTCGCATAGACGTTTTCAAAGAACCGTCATTCAAGGTGAACTCCCCGCCCACTCAGCCTGCTAGGTCCCCGCCCACTCAGCCTGCTAGGTCCCCGCCCACTCAGCCTACTAGGTCCCCGCCCACTCAGACTGCTTGGTCCCCGCCCACTCAGCCTGCTAGGTCCCCGCACACTCAGCCAACTAGGTCCCCGCCCACTCAGCCTACTAGGTCCCCACCCACTCAGCCTGCTAGGTCCCCGCCCACTCAGCCTACTAGGTCCCCGCACACTCATCCTACTAGGTCCCCGCCCACTCAGCCTGCTAGGTCCCCGTCCACTCAGCCAACTAGGTCCCCGCCCACTCATCCTACTAGGTCCCCGCCCACTCAGCCTGCTAGGTCCCCGCACACTCAGCCTACTAGGTCCCCGCCCACTCAGCCTGCTAGGTCCCCGCCCACTCAGCCAGCTAGGTCCCCGCCCACTCAGTCTTCTAGGTCCCCGCCCACTCAGTCTACTAGGTCCCCGCCCACTCAGCCTGCTAGGTCCCCGCCCACTCAGCCTGCTAGGTCCCCGCCCACTCAGCCTGCTAGGTCCCCGCCCACTCAGCCTACTAGGTCCCCGCCCACTCAGCCTGCTAGGTCCCCGCCCACTCAGCCTCCTAGGTCCCCGCCCACTCAGCCTGCTAGGTCCCCGCCCACTCAGCCTGCTAGGTCCCCGCCCACTCAGCCTACTAGGTCCCCGCCCACTCAGCCTGCTAGGTCCCCGCCCACTCAGCCTGCTAGGTCCCCGCCCACTCAGTCTTCTAGGTCCCCGCCCACTCAGTCTACTAGGTCCCCGCCCACTCAGCCTGCTAGGTCCCCGCCCACTCAGCCTGCTAGGTCCCCGCCCACTCAGCCTGCTAGGTCCCCGCCCACTCAGCCTACTAGGTCCCCGCCCACTCAGCCTGCTAGGTCCCCGCCCACTCAGCCTCCTAGGTCCCCGCCCACTCAGCCTGCTAGGTCCCCGCCCACTCAGCCTGCTAGGTCCCCGCCCACTCAGCCTACTAGGTCCCCGCCCACTCAGCCTGCTAGGTCCCCGCCCACTCAGCCTGCTAGGTCCCCGCCCACTCAGTCTGCTAGGTCCCCGCCCACTCAGTCTGCTAGGTCCCCGCCCACTCATCCTACTAGGTCCCCGCCCACTCAGCCTGCTAGGTCCACGCCCACTCAGCCTCCTAGGTCCCCTCCCACTCAGCCTGCTAGGTCCCCGCCCACACAGTCTACTAGGTCCCCGCCCACTCAGCCTGCTAGGTCCCCGCCCACTCAGCCTGCTAGGTCCCCGCCCACTCAGCCTGCTAGGTCCCCGCCCACTCAGGCTACTAGGTCCCCGCCCACTCAGCCTGCTAGGTCCCCGCCCACACAGCCTACTAGGTCCCCGCCCACTCAGCCTGCTAGGTCCCCGCCCACTCAGCCTGCTAGGTCCCCACCCACTCAGGCTACTAGGTCCCCACCCACTCAGCCTGCTAGGTCCCCGCCCACTCAGCCTGCTAGGTCCCCACCCACTCAGGCTACTAGGTCCCCACCCACTCAATCTGTCCTTTCAGACTTCCTAACTTCACATTTTGAAATGTTTTATTGGTGAAAAATATTGTTGGTGTTGTTTTTGTCACTCAAAAGGCAATTTTACATGGGAATCAGAATGAGTGTTCGGGACCTTTAAATCTTTCCTAACCGTTTGTCCCCTATGCACTGTTTTTCTGTGTGTGAGTGCTTTAACTTTCCTGTGAACAGCTTACTGTACTATTCACCATTCAGACCAGGGTTTGGGGGTCAATTCCATTTAAATTCACTTATGTAAACTGAAATTCCAAAAAGCTATTGGAATGTAATTGACCAAACCAGTTGACCTTTGCCTGCAGTACAAGATGACTGTTTGTGGAAATTGGAAAACTATGCTCTCTCGTGGGAATGACTTGCCATGATAGAGTAGTAACAGCTTTGTTGCTGGCTCGCTGGCCAGACTGATCCCCCCCCCCCCCCCCCCCAATGTGTATAGATTCCCCCTCAGGGCCTGGTTGTTACTGTACTTGTCCCCTCCTCTCACATAGTGGACGTTGACACATTATGTATCCCTCGCCTCTCTCTCTCTGAATGTTGATGGATTACTAATGAAAGAGAAAAACCTGTCAGTTTGTTCATTGCAGTCTCAGGCAGCTCCTACCACCTTAATCTGATTCCACAACCCTAATCCACCAAGTCAGATTTTCACAAGGTGCTGGTGTCACTCTGTAACAGTTACCATTTGGGTCCAGCAGGGTGGTCTGATTAGCTGCACTAGACCTGTCACTGTTGTATCTTAAACGGCACCCTATTCCCTAGGGCTGCTTGTTAAAAGTTGTGCACTATATAGGGAATTGGTTTCCATTTGGGAGGCAGCCACTGTGAGTTGACTGGGAGTGGAGAGGGCGGGGGTGGGCTGTGGCGGGATGGGGCTGGCTGGTGCTGGACTGCTGCTTTGCATGGCAGCCAATCAGAACACACATCCACCCGACTAGAGGATCTGCTGCTGCTCAGCCCTGCTGGTCTGCTCTGCCAGGCCAGGCTGACACTAACACAGCATATCAAACAACTTCAGGCTACAGTGAATGTCTGTTGAGGAGGCCTGCTGCTCTGTGGTCCATCTGTTGATGATTCCATAGCCTACTGTCTGTTGAGGAGGCCTGCTGCTCTGTGGTCCATCTGTTGATGATTCCATAGCCTACTGTCTGTTGAGGAGGCCTGCTGCTCTGTGGTCCATCTGTTCCATGATTACATAGCCTACTGTCTGTTGAGGAGGCCTGCTGCTCTGTGGTCCATCTGTTGATGATTCCATAGCCTACTGTCTGTTGAGGAGGCCTGCTGCTCTGTGGTCCATCTGTTGATGATTCCATAGCCTAATGTCTGTTGAGGAGGCCTGCTGCTCTGTGGTCCATCTGTTGATGATTCCATAGCCTACTGTCTGTTGAGGAGGCCTGCTGCTCTGTGGTCCATCTGTTGATGATTCCATAGCCTACTGTCTGTTGAGGAGGCCTGCTGCTCTGTGGTCCACCATCTGTTGATGATTCCATAGCCTAATGTCTGTTGAGGAGGCCTGCTGCTCTGTGGTTCATCTGTTGATGATTCCATAGTCTACTGTCTGTTGAGGAGGCCTGCTGCTCTGTGGTCCATCTGTTGATGATTCCATAGCCTAATGTCTGTTGAGGAGGCCTGCTGCTCTGTGGTCCATCTGTTGATGATTCCATAGCCTACTGTCTGTTGAGGAGGCCTGCTGCCCTGTGGTCCATCTGTTGATGATTCCATAGCCTACTGTCTGTTGAGGAGGCCTGCTGCTCTGTGGTCCATCTGTTGATGATTCCATAGCCTACTGTCTGTTGAGGAGGCCTGCTGCTCTGTGGTCCATCTGTTCGATGATTCCATAGCCTAATGTCTGTTGAGGAGGCCTGCTGCTCTGTGGTCCATCTGTTGATGATTCCATAGCCTAATGTCTGTTGAGGAGGCCTGCTGCTCTGTGGTCCATCTGTTGATGATTCCATAGCCTACTGTCTGTTGAGGAGGCCTGCTGCTCTATGGTCCATCTGTTGATGATTCCATAGCCTACTGTCTGTTGAGGAGGCCTGCTGCTCTGTGGTCCATCTGTTGATGATTCCATAGCCTACTGTCTGTTGAGGAGGCCTGCTGCTCTATGGTCCATCTGTTGATGATTCCATAGCCTAATGTCTGTTGAGGAGGCCTGCTGCTCTATGGTCCATCTGTTCGATGATTCCATAGCCTACTGTCTGTTGAGGAGGCCTGCTGCTCTGTGGTCCATCTGTTGATGATTCCATAGCCTACTGTCTGTTGAGGAGGCCTGCTGCTCTGTGGTCCATCTGTTGATGATTCCATAGCCTACTGTCTGTTGAGGAGGCCTGCTGCTCTATGGTTCATCTGTTGATGATTCCATAGCCTAAATCAAATCAAATCAAATGTATTTATATAGCCCTTCTTACATCAGCTGATATCTCAAAGTGCTGTACAGAAACCCAGCCTAAAACCCCAAACAGCAAGCAATGCAGGTGTAGAAGCACGGTGGCTAGGAGAAACTCCCTAGAAAGGTCAAAACCTAGGAAGAAACCTAGAGAGGAACCAGGCTATGAGAGGTGGCCAGTCCTCTTCTGACTGTGCCGGGTGGAGATTATAACAGAACATGGCCAAGATGTTCAAATGTTCATAAATGACCAGCATGGTCAAATAATAATAATCACAGTAGTTGTCCAGACACATAAACTACTGCAGCATAAATACTGGAGGCTGAGACAGGAGGGGTCAGGAGACACTGTGGCCCCATCCGATGATACCCCCGGACAGGGCCAAACAGGCAGGATATAACCCCACCTACTTTGCCAAAGCACAGCCCCCACACCACTAGAGGGATATCTTCTACCACCAACTTACCATCCTGAGACAAGGCCGAGTATAGCCCACAAAGATCTCCGCCACGGCACAACCCAAGGGGGGGCGCCAACCCAGACAGGAAGACCACGTCAGTGACTCAACCCACTCAAGTGACGCACCCCTCCTAGGGTCGGCATGGAAGAACACCAGTAAGCCAGTGACTCAGCCCCTGTAATAGGGTTAGAGGCAGAGAATCCCAGTGGAGAGAGTGGAACCGGGCAGGCAGAGACAGCAAGGGTGGTTCGTTGCTCCAGTGCCTTTCCGTTCACCTTCACACTCCTGGGCCAGACTACACTCAATCATCTCATGTCTCTCACATGGGTAGGCAGACCATTCCATAAAAATGGAGCTCTATAGGAGAAAGCCCTGCTTCCAGCTGTTTGCTTAGAAATTCTAGGGACAATTAGGACCAAATCGGGAAGATAGGTAGGAGCAAGCCCATGTAATGCTTTGTAGGTTAGCAGTAAAACATTTAAATCAGCCCTTGCTTTAACAGGAAGCCAGTGTAGAGAGGCTAGCACTGGAGTAATATGATTAAATGTTTTGGTTCTAGTCAAGATTCTAGCAGCCGTATTTAGCACTCACTGAAGTTTATTTAGTGCTTTATCCGGGTAGCCGGAAAGTAAAGCATTGCAGTAGTCTAACCTTGAAGTGACAAAAGAGAGATCAGGGTCCAGAGTAACGCCGGGGTCCTTCACAGTTTTATTTGAGACGACTGTACAACCATCAAGATTAATTGTCAGATTCAACAGAAGATCTCTTTGTTTCTTGGGACCTAGAACAAGCATCTCTGTTTTGTCTGAGTTTAAAAGTAGAACATTTGCAGCCATCCACTTCCTTATGTCTGAAACGCAGGCTTCGAGTGAGGGCAATTTTGGGGCTTCACCATGTTTCATCGAAATGGACAGCTGTGTGTCATCCGCATAGCAGTGAAAGTTAACATTATGTTTTTGAATTACATACCCAAGAGGTAAAATATATAGTGAAAACAATAGTGGTCCTAAAACAGAACCTTGAGGAACACCGAAATGTACAGTTGATTTGTCAGAGGACAAACCATCCACAGAGACAAACTGATATCTTTCCGACAGATAAGATCTAACCCAGTTTGGTACGCATCCGGTGGATAGATAGCCGTTTATTATGTTCAACATAGGAGGGCCAAGCACAGGAAGCAGCTCTTTCAGTAGTTTAGTTGGAATAGGGTCCAGTATGCAGCTTGAAGGTTTAGAGGTCAGGATTATTTTCATCATTGTGTCAAGAGATATAGTACTAATACACTTGAGTGTCTCCCTTGAGCCTAGGTCCTGGCAGAGTTGTGCAGACTCAGGACAACTGAGCTTTGGAGGAATACGCAGATTTAAAGAGGAGTCCGTAATTTCTTTCTAATGATCATATTTTCCTCAAAGAAGTTCATGAATTTATCACTGCTGAAGTGAAAGCCATCCTGTCTTGGGGAATGCTGCTTTTTAGTTAGCTTTGCGACAGTATCAAAAATGACAAATGTTTGGTCTGGGGAGTTTCCTGGCCATGGACCCAAAATATCTATGTTTTGTTCCCCGAGCCACTTAGTCATCACTTTTGCCTTATGGCAAGGTGCTCCATCATGCTGGAAAAGGCATTTTTCGTCATCAAACTGTCCCTGGATGGTTGGGAGAAGTTGCACTCCGAGGATGTGTTGGTACTATTCTTTAGTCATGGCTGTGTTCTTAGGCAAAATTGTGAGCCCACTCCCTTGGCTGAGAATCAACCCCACACATGAATGGTCTCAGGATTCATTACTGTTGGCATGACACAGGAGTGATGGTAGCGCTCACCTTGTCTTCTCCGGACAAGCTTTTTTCCGGATGCCCCAAACAATCGGAAAGGGGATTCATCAGAGACAATGACTTTACCCCAGTCCTCAGCAGTCCAATCCTTGTACTTTTTGCAGAATATCAGTCTGTCCCTGATGTTGTTCCTGGAGAGAAGTGGCTTCTTTGCTGCCCTTCTTGCCTCCAAAAGTCTACGCCTCACTGTGCGTGCAGATGCACTCACACCTGCCTGCTGCCATTCCTGAGCAAGCTCTGTAATGGTGGTGCCCCGATCCCGCAGCTGAATCAACTTTAGGAGACAGTCCTGGCGCTTGCTGGACTTTCTTGGGTGCCTTGAAGCCTTCTTCACAACAATTGAACCTCTCTCCTTGAAGTTCTTGATTATCCGATAAATGGTTGATTTAGGTGCAATATTACTGGCAGCAATATCCTTGCCTGTGAAGCCCTTTTTGTGCAAAGCAATGATGACGGCACGTGTTCCCTTGCAGGTAACCATGGTTGACAAAGGAAGAACAATGATTCCAAGCACCACCCTCCTTTTGAAGCTTCCAGTCTGTTATTCGAACTCAATCAGCATGACAGAGTGATCTCCAGCCTTGTCCTCATCAACACTCACACCTGTGTTAACGAGAGAATCACTGACATGATGTCAGCTGGTCCTTTTGTGGCAGGGTTGAAATGCAGTTGAAATGTTTTTGGGGGGATTCAGTTCATTTGCATGGCAAAGAGGGACTTTGCAATTAATTGCAATTCATCTGATCACTCTTCATAACATTCTGGAGTATATGCAAATTGCCATGATACAAACTGAGGCAGCAGAGTTTGTGAAAATTAATATTTGTGTCATTCTCAAAACCTTTGGCCATGACTGTACTATTTTATAGCTGCTGTATCCTGTGCATGTGACAAATAAACGTTTAAACTTGAAACTTTACATTCTAATAATGTTTACATTCTAATAACATTCATTCAGAGAGAGCAAGAGCAAGTGAGGAGAGAGAAATGGTTTGTTGCTCCCAGTCTCTTTAGACTGAGAGGTCTAAGTTTCTACAAACAAGGTAAACACTGTAGCTCTTCTGGTTAAGCCAGTGGCTTGCTGTGTCTGAAATAGCTCTACCCACCCAAATCCCACCAATCCTTCCCAGCCACCAGTACAGAATGTGGAGCTAGTACAGTACCACTTGGAGAAAATCTCCAGGGCCAAGGAACTGATTAAAGCACATCCTGCCTGGACCAAGCCATGCTAGGAGCCTGCAGAGCCTGCGAGGTGCCTGCCTGGAACAAGCCATGTTAGGAACCTGCAGAGCCTGCGAGGTGCCTGCCTGAAACAAGCCATGCTAGGAGCCTGCAGAGCCTGTGAGGTGCCTGTCTAGACCAAGCCATGCTAGGAGCTTGCAGAGCCTGTGAGGTGCCTGTCTAGACCAAGCCATGCTAGGAGCTTGCAGAGCCTGTGAGGTGCCTGTCTAGACCAAGCCATGCTAGGAGCTTGCAGAGCCTGTGAGGTGTCTGCTTGGAACAAGCCATGCTAGGAGCCTGCAGAGCCTGTGAGGTGCCTGTCTGGACCAAGCCATGCTTGCAGAGCCTGTGAGGTGTCTGCCTGGACCAAACCATGCTAGGACCCTGCAGAGCCTGTGAGGAGCCTGTCTGGACCAAGCCATGCTAGGAGGCTATGAGGTGCCTGCCTGAGCACAATGGCTGTGTTGTTAGAGAAAACCCACGAGGGGTTTTGTCCATGTTGATGTTATGCTGTACACAAGGCAGGCAGGTAGGATGAGATGTACAGCACCAGTCAAACGTTTGCACTCACTTACTCATTCAAGGGTTTTTCTTTATTTTTTTTACTATTTTCTACATTGTAGAATAATAGTGAAGACATCAAAACTATCAAATAACACATGGAATCATGTAGTAACCAAAAAAGTGTAAAACAAATCAAAATCTGTTTTAGATGTGAAATTCTTCAAATTATCCACCCTTTGCCTTGATTACAGCTTTGCATACTCTTGGCATTCTCTCAACCAGCTTCACCTGGAATGCTTTTCCAACAGTCTTGAAGGAGTTCACACATATGCTGAGCACTTGCTGGCTGAATTTCCTTCACTCTGCAGCCCAACTCATCCCAAACGTCTCAATTGGGTTAAGGTTGGGTGTTTGTGGAGGCCAGGTCATCTGATGCAGCACTCCATCACTCTCCTTCTTGGTCAAATAGCCCTTACACAGCCTGGAGGTGTTGGGTCATTGAAAAACTAATTATAGTCCCACTAAGTGCAAACCAGATGGGATGGCGTATCGCTGCAGAATGCTGTGTGCCTTGAATTCTAAATAAATCACTGACAGTGTCGCCTGCAAAGCACCCCGACACCATCACACCTCCTCATGTATTTTCATGTGTTTAAGACTTTTTTGGTTACTACGTGATTCCATATGTGTTATTTCATGTATTCACTATTATTCTACAATGTCATAAATAGTAAAAATAAAGAAAAAGCTTTTGAATGAGTAGGTGTTCTAAATCTTTTGACCGGCACTGTATATCCCTCCAGCTAGCTTACAGTTTAGAGTATGCTCCACTATGGCAGGAAATGGCTGTGGCTATTTCTGATGTTTGTCGTCATTGTTCAACAGCTGCTCAGTTTAACGTCCAACATCAACCCGACATTTATACAGGTCAGCATTCAACTCAGTATGGAGATCTGAATACATTACATCACACAAAGTCAAGGGGAATCTGGCGTCATCTGCCTTTACTTTACTTATACACGGTTTCATTAAATAGCTGAATTACTGTTCTGGAAGTGAATGAATAAGGCTATTTGGTTGATGTGTAGCCTAGTCTACGTTCCTTTGCTGTGTAAATGTTGGATTGTTGCCAAGTTCCATTCTTGCGTCAGTTACACAGTCGTTTATATGTTTGTACTGTGGTTTTTTTAAACATTGTGTGCTGTCCTGCCTATTGACATTTAGCTTATCATTTATCTAGTGTGTTAGACATCTCTTCCCTCTTAATTCAGCTATATGTGCACAGATAGAAGGCTGATAGATGGGTGATGTGTCCTTGGGGAGAGGGTAAACATCACGTCTTGTTTTGGAGAACTTGGCATAGACTCCCCCCAGCTGGGTTTATTTACATTCATGACATAGTTACAGAGAGACCAGCAAAGCAAAAATGCTTCCTTATTTCGGTTCTGTAATTTGTAAGGAGCACCACCGTACTTAGAGTGACCTGAGAGGCGGCATGTGCAACGCCTGCCTTTATCACTGTGACTGATGTGTTTATGACATCATAGACAGGCAGGCCATCCCAGGGCCTTCCTCGGCTGTGTTTAAAGCATCACTCGAAAACAAAGTGCATCAGTTCAGACCTCCAGTATTCTGGTAAACAGGAGAGAGACTGTCACTAACACAGATAAATCAATATGGCCGACCTTCGCTCTGCTGGGAGGAGACCATTTGACCTAACTCACCATGGTCTAGTGTTGTTGAGACATCTGGTCTAGTGTTGTTGAGACATATACGGTCTAGTGTTGTTGAGACATATTCGGTCTAGTGTTGTTGAGACATATCCGGTCTAGTGTTGTTGAGACATATCCGGTCTAGTGTTGTTGAGACATATCCGGTCTAGTGTTGTTGAAACATAGCCGGTCTAGTGTTGTTGAGACATATTCGGTCTAGTGTTGTTGAAACATATCCGGTCTAGTGTTGTTGAAACATAGCTGGTCTAGTGTTGTTGAAACTTATCTGGGCGAATGTGTATTTTGAAACATATCTGGGCGTGTGTGTGTGTGTGTGTGTGTGTGTGTGTGTGTGTGTGTGTGTGTGTATTTTGAAACATATCTGGGCGTGTGTGTTTGATGGTTTCTGCACACTTTATTGTTAAATTATGCTTTGAAGTTAACTTTGAACAGGCATAAAACTGGAAGAGAATAACATATATCTTCCATGTTTTGTTGTGGTCAATATCCTATATAATGTCCTTATTATTATTATTATTATTATTATTATTATTTGTATTTGCATTTTTTCACGATCTTGTCTCATCGCTGCAACGCCGCAACGGGCTCGGGGGAGGCAAAGGTCAAATCATGTGTCCTCCGAAACATGACCACCCCCCAAAGCCGCGTTTCTTAACACCAGCCGCTTAACCCAGAAGCCAGCTGCACCATTCAACTGATGACAAGGTCAGCCTGCAGGCGCTTGGCCCGCCACAAGGAGTCGCTAGAGCGCGATGAGCCAAGTCAAGCCCCCCCGGGCCAAACCCTCCCCTAATTATGACAACGCTGGGCTTATTGGGCGCCGCCCTATGGGACTCCCGGTCACAGACGGTTGTGACAAAGCCTGGGTTCGATCCCAGACTGTAGTGACGCCGCAACACTGCGAAGCAGTACCTAGGAAGGCTGCACCACTCGGGAGGCCCAACGGCAGCCTATTTCATCCATACATTTTAGTTTAAGACACACTTGAAGAAAAAGGAAAATGACGCAGTAAAGCATCGAGACATATTCACACAAACTGTCTAGTAACCGCAGCCAGTACATCAAGTTCATGTTTGGGCAGACATACAAAGTTCAAAACAAACCAACCATAGAAGACTGATTGTATGTATAGCTTACATATATGTTTTCATAGCATTTATATTTTCTAGGACAACAGGTTAAAGAGACACCTGTGAGGAAAGAATCATTAGAAAGGTTGTTTTTTTTTATGTGGAACTCAATGAACCCTGTGTCTCCTGGTCCCTTCTGGTCTCCAGTCAGCTGACTCGGCATGTTGATCATCATGATCCATAACCAAGCTGTTCTTGTTCTAAGACTTCTATATGTAGCTATGGAAACAGAAACAAGATTCCAAATCCCTCCACCCATCCCTGGTTCTTTTCCTCAAACCCGCATTCAGAAAACCACAAATTGAAGCTGTTGATTGACTCTATAGGACCCTAGAGGGAGTGTTGACATGTAGTGGATGGTTTGATGAGGATAAAACATGCTCGGATGGAAATGTTACTTAGTCTGCGTCACAAATGGCTCCATATTCCGTAGTGCACTATGTTTGACCAGAGCCTTATGGGTTGAGTAAACCTAGGGGGGAAAAAGTCAACTTAAAATTATCTGTTTGCTCAACTTGTTTCATATGTTCATTAAACTATAAATTATTATTTGGGCATCTTCACTAAAAAAAGTGCATCTGGTTACAAGCACAGTGCTTTTAACATACAATGTTTTCAATGCATGTTCATTTATATATATATATATATATATATATATATGTGTGTTCTCACCTGGGATTTGAACTCACAACCTCTTCGTTTACATCATCCCCATCTTCCTGCTAAACCACTATGTCTGTCTGGTATCAGGTAATCTGACTATTCTCTCATCATTCATTTACTTATTTCAGCAATTTAAAGGTTTTCTGTGTTGTTGTCTAATGTAGGTGGGGCATATTACTCTATTAAAATGGTACTTCTTAATTACTATAATGAATAAAATAGTTTTGTGTCCTTTTAACAGAGGTGAGATTTACTTTGAAGTGCAAAGTGTAGCAATACAGGTGAAATCAGTCATTGACACAGACATGGTGGAGACGCAGGAAGATTGGAATGCTGTGAACCAAGAGATTGTGAGTTCAAATCCCAGAGAAGAACATGTAGAATAACAATTACTGTATAAATGAACAGAGACTGTGTCAAATAAGTCAGTTGAAAACATTGTATATTAAAAGCACTGTTTGTGTGTCTAACTAGTTTTAGTGCTTTTGTTTTAGTTAAGATGCGCAAATAATCATTTTTGTTGAATGAACCTATGAGACAAGTTGAATAAACACATCATTTTATGTTCCCTGAATTCCGGCCTACGTTTTTCTCCAGTTGGACCTACAGTAAATTTGGCCCAACTATATTTTTTTAGTTCAGGTAACACTTAGTCTTAGACCGAAAAGTTGAGTCAACTAAAAAAGGCTGTGGAAGCAGTTAGTTAATAATAATTAGTTGAAACAACTTACAGTGCAGACTTGGTTTGACTTTTGATTGGACTTCCATGTTGGTTTGAAGCTCCTCCATTAAGTCTCCACACATTCCAGAGCATCATTATGGGACCATGCTGCAGTCATCAAAGCATCTCTAGGTCAGACTAGCTCAGCCATTGCATAATAACAGTGGTTTCATTTGGACGCATGCCAATGTTTTAACAAGATATCGCACATGATTGCCTGTTGAATCACAACTCATAAGAATAGAGGGAGAACAACTCCACAGTCCCATGGCCAGGAAGGCCCAGCACCAGCATGACAAGCAATCACTGTGGACAGCAGCATCCCATTACCAGCCACTCACTGTGGACAGCTGCATCCCATTACCACCCACTCACTGTGGATAGCAGCATCCCATTACCAGCCACCCACTGTGGACAGCAGCATCCCATTACCACCCACTCACTGTGGATAGCAGCATCCCATTACCAGCCACCCACTGTGGACAGCAGCATCCCATTGCCACCCACTCACTGTGGATAGCAGCATCCCATTACCAGCCACCCACTGTGGATAACAGCATCCCATTACCAGCCACCCACTGTGGATAGCAGCATCCCATTACCAGCCACCCACTGTGGATAACAGCATCCCATTACCAGCCACCCACTGTGGACAGCAGCATCCCATTACCAGCCACCCACTGTGGATAGCAGCATCCCATTACCAGCCACCCACTGTGGATAACAGCATCCCATTACCAGCCACCCACTGTGGATAGCAGCATCCCATTACCAGCCACCCACTGTGGACAGCAGCATCCCATTACCAGCCACCCACTGTGGATAACAGCATCCCATTACCAGCCACCCACTGTGGACAGCAGCATCCCATTACCAGCCACCCACTGTGGATAACAGCATCCCATTCCATGTATGCAAAACCAAACCATCAGAGAGCAGACAGACAGATGCGCGCACACACACACACACACACACACACACACACACACACACACACACACACACACACACACACACACACACATTCTCTCTGTAAAGGGGATTGCTTCCACTGCTGTGCTGTCGAGTGGAAGCACATTGGTGTGAACTATTGAGCCAAGTGGATCAGTATTCAGTAGGGGCGTTTGTCCTGTCAGGTTCTATGTCAGATTATTACAGGTTATTGTTCAGTAGGGGTGTTTGTCCAGTCAGGTTCTATGTCAGATTATTACAGGTTATTGTTCAGTAGGGTGTTTATCCTGTCAGGTTCTATGTCAGATGATTACAGGTTATTGTTCAGTAGGGTGTTTGTCCTGTCAGGTTCTATGTCAGATTATTACAGGTTGTTGTTCAGTAGGGTGTTTGTCCTGTCAGTTTCTATGTCAGATTATTACAGGTTATTGTTCAGTAGGGGTGTTTATCCTGTCAGGTTCTATGTCAGATTATTACAGGTTATTAGCATGATATTAGTGTTAAAGGGGTAATCTGGGATTTAAACAACAAGTGTACACCAACCACTTTTTTTGGGGTGAACAGCTGAGGGATGGCGCTGGAGAAATGCAACCACTCAAGTTCATAGACCGAGCTATGGATGCTAGTTAATGCTTGCTGTTAATGTTAAGAGAGAGTTTTTGATACAGAGTATGTTTACTGTAGCAGCGTAGATACCAGTTTGTAGGTAGAATAGAGATATTTAGTGAGAAAGACTTTGCGTTTCTGTTAACTTGCTCGTCCTACCTCTGGAAGGCTGGCCCTGGCTGGCTGCCTTATCCTCCTGGAGGGCCGGCCCTGGCTGGCTGGCTGGCTGTCTTATCCTTCTGGAGGGCCGGCCCTGGCTGGCTGGCTGTCTTATTCTTCTGGAGGGCCGGCCCTGGCTGGCTGGCTGTCTTATCCTTCTGGAGGGCCGGCCCTGGCTGGCTGGCTGTCTTATCCTTCTGGAGGGCCGGCCCTGGCTGGATGGCTGTCTTATCCTTCTGGAGGGCCGGCCCTGGCTGGATGGCTGTCTTATCCTTCTGGAGGGCCGGCCCTGGCTGGATGGCTGTCTTATCCTTCTGGAGGGCCGGCCCTGGCTGGCTGGCTGTCTTATCCTTCTGAAAGCTAAACAAACTACCAGCTGTGTTTTTGCCAGATGTGACGTGCTGTGTAGACTATTTGATGTAGACTCTGATGTAGGCCTGTGTACGTCTGTGTACTATGAGCTATCATCACATCGCGTATTAAGAAGCACACTATGAGATGATGAATCTAGCATCAGAAGCAATCTCATATTGGACAGCGTCCCAAATGGAACCCTATTCCCTGTATAGTGCACTACTTTTGACCAGGGCCCATGTTTGTTACCATTGGAGTGACAATGACCATAAGAGTTGGCAAGACAGCACAAACAGATCTGAGACCAGGCTATAGACTCCTTCACCCCTTAGTGACTGTGGGGTGGAGCAAACCATGCACTACATTCCTAAGGTCTGTCCAATCTACCAACTCAGCGGAGGGCCTAATCACCCTCAACTCAGCAGGACCGGAAGCAAGGGCTTGGCTAAAGGAATTCACTAAATAAATAAATTAATGTTGTTTATCTCTCTGGCTGCTTCCCTTAGGTTGATGAGATCTACCACGATGAGTCCTTGGGAACCAACATCAACATCGTCCTCGTCCGCATGATCATGGTTGGGTACAGACAGGTAAGACTTCTCTTCTTCCTGATCACGGTCAGGTTCAGACAGGTAAGAGTTCTCTTCTTCCTGATCACGGTCAGGTTCAGACAGGTAAGACTTCTCATCTTCCTGATCACGGTCAGGTTCAGACAGGTAAGAGTTTACATTACACCTGTTGCTCGCTCTGTCTCTCTCTCGTCTCCTTCTCTCTGTCTCTCTCGTCTCCTTCCCTGTCTCTCCTCTCTCTCTCTCTCGTCTCCTTCCCTGTCTCTCTCTCTCGTCTCCTTCCCTCTGTCTCTCTCGCTCTCGTCTCCTTCCCTCTGTCTCTCTCGCTCTCTCTTTCTGTCTCTCTCCAGGGCCGATAAGGGGTGGCCATGGGAAATCAACTAATTGTGAAACAAATAGTGTTTAAATTGGCTGAAACTAGGATTCATTGTATTGACTAACTGTTTCAACTGTTCATTTGTATTTGCCCTAATTTATTCAAATCAATCAATTTGAAGTGATCCATCTTGATCTATCCAGACTCACATTAAGCATCTCCAATCCAAAATTAAATCTAGAATCGGCTTCCTATTTCGCAAAGAAAGCATCCTTTACTCGTGCTGCCAAACATACCCTCGTAAAACTGACTATCCGGCCGATCCTTGACTTCGGCGATGTCATTTACAAAATAGCCTCTACTCAGCAAATTGGATGTAGTCTATCACAGTGCCATCCGTTTTGTCACCAAAGCCCCTTATACTACCCACCACTGCGACCTGTATGCTCTCGTTGGCTGGCCCTCGACCTCATATTCGTTGCCAAACCCACTGGCTCCAGGTTATCTATAAGTCTTTGCTAGGTAAAACCCTGCCTTATCTCAGCTCACTGGTCACCATAGCAGCATCCACCCGTAGCACGCGCTCCAGCAGGAATATTTCACTGGTCATACCCAAAGCCAACTCCCCCTTTGGCTGCCTTTCCTTCCAGTTCTCTGCTGCCAAAGACTGGAACGAATTGCAAAAATCACTGAAGCTGGAGTCTTATATCTCCCTCTCTAACTTTAAGCATCAGCTGTCAGAGCAGTTTACTGAGCATTGCACCTGTACACAGCCCATCTGTTAATAGCCCACCCAACTACCTCATGCCTATATTGTTATTTATTTTTTGCCTTATTTGCACCCCAGTATCTCTACTTGCACATTCATCTTCTGCACATCTATCACTCCAGTGTTTAATTGCTAAATTGTAATTATTTCTTATTTTGCCACGCCAGGTCGCAGTTGTAAATGAGAACTTGTTCTCAACTGGCCTACCTGGTTAAATATAGGTGAAATAAAAAAAAAATACAAATATTCAAGTTAGATGTTCAGTGGTTCCTCCCATCTAAAGATTGTTTTCCCTCCAAGGGATTTTTGGAAAGTTGAAGCTAATATACTGTATTTCTACACAGGAACTTAAATAACATTCTAGAACACCTGCCATAGCCTACAGAAATTAGCTATTAGCTCAGGAACTTAAATAACATTCTAGAACACCTGCCATAGCCTACAGAAATTAGCTATTAGCTCAGGGATTTAAATAACATTCTAGAACACCTGCCATAGCCAACAGAAATTAGCTATTAGCTCAGGAACTTAAATAACATTATAGAACACCTGCCATAGCCTACAGAAATGAGCTATTAGCTCAGGGATTTAAATAACATTCTAGTACACCTGCCATAGCCTACATAAATTAGCTATTAACTCAGGAACTTAAATAACATTCTAGAACACCTGCCATAGCCTACAGAAATTAGCTATTAGCTCAGGAACTTAAATTACATTCAGAACACCTGCCATAGCCAACATAAATTAGATATTAGCACAGGAACTTAAATAACATTCTAGAACACCTGCCATAGCCTACAGAAATGAGCTATTAGCTCAGGAACTTAAATAACATTCTAGAACACCTGCCATAGCCTACAGAAATGAGCTATTAGCTCAGGGATTTAAATAACATTCTAGTACACCTGCCATAGCCTACAGAAATTAGCTATTAGCTCAGGAACTTAAATAACATTATAGAACACCTGCCATAGCCTACAGAAATGAGCTATTAGCTCAGGGATTTAAATAACATTCTAGTACACCTGCCATAGCCTACAGAAATTAGCTATTAGCTCAGGAACTTAAATAACATTCTATACAAAAATCACTAAATTAAATTGTTGCCAGCAGCACAATTATAGTCACTAACCTTTTAGATAAGATTAGGGGGACTCCCGAGTGGTGCAGCGGTCTAAGGCACTGCATCTCAGTGCTAGAGGGGTCACTACAGACCCTGGTTCCATTCCAGGCTGTATCACAGCGATCTAAGGCACTGCATCTCAGTGCTAGAGGGGTCACTACAGACCCTGGTTCCATTCCAGGCTGTATCACAGCGATCTAAGGCACTGCATCTCAGTGCTAGAGGGGTCACTACAGACCCTAGATCGATTCTAGGCTGTATCTTAACCGGCCATGATTGGGAGTCCCATAGGGCGGCGCACAATTGGCCCAGCGTTGTCTGGGTTTGGCCGGTGTAGGCTGTCATTGTAAATAACAATTTGTTCTTAACTGACTTGCCTAGTTAAATAAAGGTTAAATAAAAAATATATATATATTCTCCTCAAGCACAAGAACCCTCTCCAGGCTGTTGCTGTAAAACAATAAAGATGCCTTCAAAATGGTACTCCATTCCCTATGAAGTGTACTACTTTTCCTTATATAGTGTACTACTTTTGACCAGGGATGTTAGTACACCCTAGGTACAGTATGTTCTCAATAACTAATAATTACATTATGTTTTAGTCATTGAGCAGATACTCTTATCCAGGGCAACTAAAAATCAGTGCTTTCAACTCAAGTAGCTAAAACAAGCATGCTGATTCCGATCATTGCAGGTAAAACCATTTTGAAGTAGTCATCTATCTGCTGAATGAGCGCTAGTAAGATTAATAACGATGATTAAACACTGTGAGATGATCCTATCCAGTGGTTATGGTAGGCTGTTAGCCTGAGTGCCTGCTGTTTGGGGTATCATGCCAACTCCTTGTCGCTCATTGGCTTAACAATGACAGCAATGGAGTTGGCAAGAGCACAAACAGATCTGGGATCAGGCTTGTAGATTGTTTCTGAAATGAGAACGGTATTCTTCTTTCCTCAGTCCATCAGCCTGATCGAGCGTGGGAACCCGTCCCGTAGCCTGGAGCAGGTGTGTCGCTGGGCCAACACGCAGCAGCGCCGGGACCCCGATCATGCTGAGTACCATGACCATGCCATCTTCCTCACAAGGCAAGATTTTGGTCCCGCAGGTATGCAAGGTACTGTATTTCTCTCGATCGAGGCCTGTGCAGACTGATACGACAGATATCTCCTTCCATTCACAAGGGTTGGCTCCTGTCAAGGCTAGCTCAGGTAAGGTCTCTGGAAACTTGACAGAGTTGGGGTCAGTTTCAATTCGAAGTCCATTCCGGAAGTAAACTGAAATTCCAATTCTGGATTTTTTCCCCCTTATTGCTTTTCAATTGGAATTGGATTGTCAGTTTACTTCCAGAATTGTTTTAATAGTGATGGACTGGACCCCAACCATGCTGGGAACTTACAGGGAAGCAGGCAGCTGCTGCTGTGGTCCAGAAATGGGGTCCATCCCAAGTGGCACCCTGTTCCCTATATAGTGCACTACTTGTGACCAGAATCCAATGGGGCCCTGGCCAAAAGTAGTGCATGAAGGAAACAGGGAGCCATTTTGTGATGCTGACATGGTCCTGAGCAGGTCTACATCCTCCAGTGGTGACCTCACATAACACTGAGCATATCATTGAGTATTTTCCAACCCTTTGCTGACTGACTGGGCATTGTGGGCCAACCTATGTTTCCAAAAATACAATCAGATCTACAAAATAATGGTTTCTGGCATGTAGGGAAAAAACATGAAACTGCTCAGAAATTGTTTGATTTTTCCTTTTTCCAGTATTTATAGTTTCCAGGTAGTCTGTAAGTAACTTCTAATTTAAACAGAAACAGGAAATGTCCTCTCTGTGTTGTTTTACATAATACAACTCATCTAAGATCGTCTCTACCTGAATCAATGTGTACTGAAATACTCCCACTCTGTCTATTTGTAAGACAAGTGAATGAAGATAGACATGTTGACTTTAATACGCATAGACTTGAAATCGTTTAAAGACAAAAACTAAGTATTACAGCAACTATTTTCTCTCTGAGTAACCTCTATAGAGGGAACACTTCAAGTTCAAGGTTAAAGTGTTTATTATCTTGAAGATATATTACTTAGTATTTGTTATACAATGTACACATCCACATTACATTACACATCCACATTACATTACATTACACATCCACATTACATTACATTACACATCCACATTACATTACATTACACATCCACATTACATTACATTACATTACACATCCACATTCACATTACATTACACATTTACATTACATCACATTACACATCCACATTACATCACATTACACATCCACATTACATCACATTACACATCCACATTACATTACACATCCACATTACATCACATTACATTACATTACACATTCACATTACATTACATTACACATCCACATTACATCACATTACACATCCACATTACATCACATTACATTACATTACACATTCACATTACATTACATTACACATCCACATTACATCACATTACACATCCACATTACATCACATTACATTACACATTCACATTACACATCCACATCCACATTACATTACACATTCACATTACACATCCACATTACATTACACATTCACATTACACATCCACATCCACATTACATTACACATTCACATTACACATCCACATCCACATTACATCACATTACACATCCACATTACATTACATTACACATCCACATTACATTACATTACACATCCACATTACATTACATTACACATCCACATTACATTACATTACACATCCACATTACATCACATTACACATCCACATTACATCACATTACATTACATTACATTACACATCCACATTACATTACATTACATTACATTACACATCCACATTACATCACATTACATTACATTACACATCCACATTACATTACATTACACATCCACATTACATTACATTACACATCCACATTACATCACATTACATTACATTACACATCCACATTACATTACATTACATTACACATCCACATTACATTACATTACATTACATTACATTACACATCCACATTACATCACATTACACATCCACATTACATTACACATCCACATCCACATTACATTACACATCCACATTACATCACATTACATTACACATCCACATTACATCACATCCACATTACATTACACATCCACATTACATTACATTACATTACACATCCACATTACATTACATTACATTACATTACATTACACATCCACATTACATGACATTACATTACACATCCACATTACATCACATTACATTACACATCCACATTACATCACATTACATTACACATCCACATTACATGACAGTATGTATATTGGAACAAGATCTGTACATTTGTTTTGCATCACAACACCATTTCTTGAGACTTGGTCACTGCAACGCAAGGCTTTGAGAAACAAACCTCTTGCTTCCCTTCTTTTGAAGTTCACTGTCACATATTGACTTTTGACTTTGGTTTAACTTTGAAGCACATGTCATGTTTAAAAAGTTCAACCGTTACCGTAGCAGCCAGCGATGTTATGGCCATAACAGGCCCATCTCTAAGGCACCGTGGGATGGGTTGGGACCGGCCTCTTCAACTAGGGAACAACCTTCCAGGCTTAGGGGTAAACATCACACTCTGTTGCCAGACTTTTATGACGACTTGGAGGATTTTACACCCAAATACAGACCACGAGACCTTAAAGGAAACTCCTGTTTATAACGAGTCAGCAAAAATAAATACATGGAAACGGTCCACAATCTATGTAACGCTTTATTTTAAACTTTAATATCTTAAATCTGAACATCTCAATGCAACTCTGATGAGATTAATGAGGGATGAAAATCGTAAACTAAATCTGAAGATTTTGTTATTGAATGTATGTGACTGTCCTCTCACTGTAGCAGTAACCACTGACAGGTATGTCGAATGTATGTGACTGTCCTCTCACTGTAGCAGTAACCACTGACAGGTTTGTTGAATGTATGTGACTGTCCTCTCACTGTATCAGTAACCACTGACAGGTTTGTTGAATGTATGTGACTGTCCTCTCACTGTATCAGTAACCACTGACAGGTTTGTTGAATGTATGTGACTGTCCTCTCACTGTATCAGTAACCACTGACAGGTTTGTTGAATGTATGTGACTGTCCTCTCACTGTAGCAGTAACCACTGACAGGTATGTCGAATGTATGTGACTGTCCTCTCACTGTAGCAGTAACCACTGACAGGTATGTTGAGTGTATGTGACTGTCCTCTCACTGTAGCAGTAACCACTGACAGGTATGTTGAGTGTATGTGACTGTCCTCTCACTGTAGCAGTAACCACTGACAGGTATGTCGAATGTATGTGACTGTCCTCTCACTGTAGCAGTAACCACTGACAGGTTTGTTGAATGTATGTGACTGTCCTCTCACTGTAGCAGTAACCACTGACAGGTATGTCGAATGTATGTGACTGTCCTCTCACTGTAGCAGTAACCACTGACAGGTATGTTGAGTGATTTATCTATAGGATCTGTGTCATTTATGATACTATATACTGTATCTCCCGAGTGGCACAGCGGTCTAAGGCACTGCATCTCAGTGCTTAAGGTGTCACTACAGACACCCTGGTTCGAATCCAGGCTGTATCACAACCGGCCGTGATTGGGAGTCCCGTAGGGCGGCGCACAATTGGCCCAGCGTCGTCTGGTGTAGGCTGTCATTGGAAATAAGAATTTGTTCTTAACTGACTTGCCTTATTAAATAAATAAAAATACCTAAATTACTAACTCATGTCATCCTCTCATATCATTCATGGAATATATAGGTGTGATTTATACTGAACATAAATGCAACATGTAAAGTGTGGGACCCATGTTTCATGAGCTGAAATAAAAGATCCCAGAAATGTTCCATACGCACAAAAAAAACGTATTTCTCACAAATGTTGTGCACAAATGTGTTTACATCCCTGTTAGTGAGCATTTCTCCGTTGATAAGATAATTCATCCACCTGACAGGTGTGGCATATCAAGAAGCTGATAAAACAGCATGATCATTACACAGGTGCACCTTGTGCTGGGGACAATAAAAGGCCACTCTAAAACACAATGCCACAAATGTAGGAGCGTACAATAGGTATGCTGACTACATGAATGTCCACCAGAGCTGTTGCAAAAGAACGTAATGTTAATTTCTCTACCATAAGCCGCCTTCAATGTTGTTTTAGAGAATTACGTCCAACCGGCCTCACAACCGCAGAGCACGTGTAACCACGGCAGCCCAGGACCTCCACATCCGGCTTCTTCACCTGTGGGATTGTCTGAAACCGAATAATTTCTGCACAAACTGTCAGAAACCGTCTCAGGGAAGCTCAACTGCGTGCTCGTTGTCCTCACCAGGGTCGTGATCTGATTGCAGTGGTCAAAAGCTCACCTTTAATGGCCGCTGGCACGCTGGAGAAGTGTGCTCTTCATGGATGAATCCCGGTTTCAACTGTACTGGGTAGATGGCAGACAGTGTGTATGGCATCGTGTGGGCAAGCAGTTTGCTGATGTCAACGTTGTGAACAGAGTGCCCCACGGTGGCGATGGGGTTATGGTATAGGCTGCGGACAATGAACACAATTGCATTTTATCAATGGCAATTTGAATGCACACAGATACCGTGACGAGATCCTGAGGCCCCTTGTTGTGCCATTTATCCGCCACCATCACCTCATGTTTCAGCATGATAATGCACAGCCTCATGTCACAAGGATCTGTACACAATTCCTGGAAGCTGAAAATGTCCCAGTTCTTCCACGGCCTGCATACTCACCAAACATGCCACCCACTGAGCATGTTTGAGATGTTCTGGGTTGACGTGAAAATTTTTACATTTACATTTTAGTCATTTAGCAGACGCTCTTATCCAGAGCGACTTACAGTAGTGAATGCATACATTTCATACATTTAAAAAATATATATATATATTTTTTTTTTCTCTGTACTGGCCCCCCGTGGGAATCAAACCCACAACCCTGACGTTGCAAACACCATGCTCTACCAACTGAGCCACACGGGACCACTGGTGAATGACAGCGTGTTCCAGATCCCGCCAATATCCAGCAACTTCACACGGCCATTGAAGAGGAGTGGAACAACATTCCACAGGCCAAAATCAACAGCCTGATCAACTCTATGCGGAGGAGATGTATCTGTATTTCCTGTCATGTGAAACCCATAGATTAGGGCCTAATGAATTTATTTCCAATGACAGATCTCCTTATATGAACAGTAACCCAGTAAAATCTTTGAAATTGTTGCATGTTGCGTTTACATTTTTGTTCAGTGTATAACTATAATTACTGTTCTATAGCTACTGTACTATAGTTACTATACCATAGCTACTGTACTATAACTACTGTACTATAGCTAATGTACTATAGCACTGTACTATAGCTAATGTACTATAGCACTGTACTATAGCTACTGTACCATAGCTACTGCACTATAGCTAATGTACTATAGCTACTGTACCTACTGCAACTTTTTCTCATACTCTTCCATGCCAAGCTCACCATGGCTTTTTCATGGGAATGTATATAGTCTACATTCTCTTGAATATCTTTTATCTGTCTTCAGATAAAGGGCTTAGCTAGCGCATCTCCATTGCTTTCATGTTGTGCCATTTTGCTTGCAGCATTTAAATAGGTGATGAGCAACTAAACTTTCATGGAAGAAGAAACACCATCCATCATTCTAACTAAGTCTAACTAAGTCTAACTAAGCCATTCTAACTAAGTAGAACTAAGTCTAACTAAGCCATTCTAACTAAGTAGAACTAAGCCATTCTAACTAAGTAGAACTAAGTAGAACTAAGCCTAACTAAGCCATTCTAACTAAGCCATTCTAACGAAGTAGAACTAAGCCAGTCTAACTAAGTAGACTAAGTCTAACTAAACCATTCTAAGTAGAACTAAGTCTAAGTCTAACTAAGCCATTCTAACTAAGTATAACTACGTCTAACTAAGTACAACTAAGCCTAACTAAGCCATTATAACTAAGTAGACTAAGTCTAACTAAACCATTCTGACTAAGTAGAACTAAGTCTAAGTACAACTAAGTATAGCTAAGCCATTCTAACTAAGTATAACTAAGATTAGCTAAGTACAACTAAGCCTAACTAAGCCATTCTAAAAAAGCCATTCTAACTAAGTAGAACTAAGTCTAACTAAGCCATTCTAAGTAAGTACAACTAAGTCTAACTAAGCCATTCTAAATAAGCCATTCTAACTAAGTACAACTAAGTCTAACTAAGCCATTCTAAGTAAGTACAACTAAGCCTAACTAAGCCATTCTAAATAAGCCATTCTAACTAAGTAGAACTAAGTCTAACTAAGCCATTCTAACTAAGTAGAACTAAGCCATTCACACTAAGTCTAACTAAGCCATTCTAACTAAGTAGAACTAAGTCTAACTAAGCCATTCTAACTAAGCC
This sequence comes from Salmo trutta, assembly GCF_901001165.1. Lineage (NCBI taxonomy): Eukaryota > Metazoa > Chordata > Actinopteri > Salmoniformes > Salmonidae > Salmo > Salmo trutta. Next base: position 1,943,221 of record NC_042974.1, on the reverse strand, counting down.
TAACTAAGCCATTCTCACTAAGTCTAACTAAGCCATTCTAACTAAGTAGAACTAAGCCATTCTAACTAAGTAGAACTAAGCCATTCACACTAAGTCTAACTAAGCCATTCTCACTAAGTCATTCAAACTAGGTTTGGGGTCAATTCCAATTTCAGTTTCCTTCCTGAATTGACAGAATTGATTGAAATATAACTGAGCCCAACTCTGAGGGTGATCATACGACACCTTTATGTCAGTGGCATATAATAGGGATAAACAGAGTAACAGAGTAACCCTATAAACAGAGTAACTGTTGGATATGAATATAACATGACTATTACATAACCATTTGACCATTTAATATAATTACATAACCATTATAACATAACCATTTGATATAACTACATAACCATTATAACATAACCATTTGACCATTTGATATAACTACATAACCATTATAACATAACCATTTGACCATTTGATATAACTACATAACCATTATAACATAACCATTTGATATAACTACATAACCATTATAACATAACCATTTGACCATTTGATATAACTACATAACCATTATAACATAACCATTTGACCATTTGATATAACTACATAACCATTATAACATAACCATTTGATATAACTACATAACCATTATAACATAACCATTTGATATAACTACATAACCATTATAACATAACCATTTGACCATTTGATATAACTACATAACCATTATAACATAACCATTTGACCATTTGATATAACTACATAACCATTATAACATAACCATTTGATATAACTACATAACCATTATAACATAACCATTTGACCATTTGATATAACTACATAACCATTATAACATAACCATTTGACCATTTGATATAACTACATAACCATTATAACATAACCATTTGACCATTTGATATAACTACATAACCATTATAACATAACCATTTGATATAACTACATAACCATTATAACATAACCATTTGACCATTTGATATAACTACATAACCATTATAACATAACCATTTGACCATTTGATATAACTACATAACCATTATAACATAACCATTTGATATAACTACATAACCATTATAACATAACCATTTGACCATTTGATATAACTACATAACCATTATAACATAACCATTTGACCATTTGATATAACTACATAACCATTATAACATGACCATTTGATATAACTACATAACCATTATAACATAACCATTTGACCATTTGATATAACTACATAACCATTATAACATAACCATTTGATATAACTACATAACCATTATAACATAACCATTTGACCATTTGATATAACTACATAACCATTATAACATAACCATTTGACCATTTGATATAACTACATAACCATTATAACATAACCATTTGACCATTTGATATAACTACATAACCATTATAACATAACCATTTGATATAACTACATAACCATTATAACATAACCATTTGATATAACTACATAACCATTATAACATAACCATTTGACCATTTGATATAACTACATAACCATTATAACATAACCATTTGACCATTTGATATAACTACATAACCATTATAACATAACCATTTGATATAACTACATAACCATTATAACATAACCATTTGACCATTTGATATAACTACATAACCATTATAACATAACCATTTGATATAACTACATAACCATTATAACATAACCATTTGATATAACTACATAACCATTATAACATAACCATTTGATATAACTACATAACCATTATAACATAACCATTTGATATAACTACATAACCATTATAACATAACCATTTGATATAACTACATAACCATTATAACATGACCATTTGATATAACTACATAACCATTATAACATAACCATTTGATATAACTACATAACCATTGGATGCCGCCATGTTCATTGTAGTTCTTTCCCATCGGGCCGAGCTAGATGAAATAACGCCATTACAACAATCAGATTACAACCAGAACTGGTTGAAATGTGGTTATAGTGACATCATTGCAACTGGGTTCTAGCTAATCACCACAGAGCATGTGTCCCAAATGGTACCCCATCCACTATGTAGTGCACTACTTTGGACCAGGGCCAATAGAGCTCTTGTCAAAAAAGTAGTCCTCTATATAGGGAATAGATTGGCATTTGGGACATGGCCAACTGAAGCAGCCCCGATCATCAATATCTGTCTGTGTCTGCATTTTCTGCTTTTTACCTGCATGCCAAAGGTCTTCACATGGTCAGAGAGCATGATCATTTGTTTGAACAACAATCCCCCAAAAATGTTGCATTTGAACCAAACAAAACGCTTAGCTAATCTGGATCGCTGCACATCTCTTGATCGAGTATAGTAGCTATATATAGTATAGTAGTTAGTATGTAGTATAGTAGTTATATATAGTATAGTAGTTATATATAGTATAGTAGTTATATATAGTATAGTAGTTAGTATGTAGTATAGTAGTTATATATAGTATAGTAGTTAGTATGTAGTATAGTAGTTATATATAGTATAGTAGTTATATATAGTATAGTAGTTATATGTAGTATAGTAGTTATATATAGTATAGTAGCTATATATAGTATAGTAGTTATATATAGTATAGTAGTTATATATAGTATAGTAGTTATATATAGTATAGTAGATATATATAGTATAGTAGTTAGTATGTAGTATAGTAGTTAGTATGTAGATTAGTAGTTATATATAGTATAGTAGTTATATATAGTATAGTAGTTATATATAGTATAGTAGTTAGTATATAGTATAGTAGTTATATATAGTATAGTAGTTATATATAGTATAGTAGTTAGTATGTAGTATAGTAGTTATATATAGTATAGTAGTTAGTATGTAGTATAGTAGTTATATATAGTATAGTAGTTATATATAGTATAGTAGTTAGTATGTAGTATAGTAGCTATATATAGTATAGTAGTTAGTATGTAGATTAGTAGTTATATATAGTATAGTAGTTAGTATGTAGTATAGTAGTTATATATAGTATAGTAGTTAGTATGTAGTATAGTAGATATATATAGTGTATAGTAGTTAGTATGTAGTATAGTAGTTATATATAGTGTATAGTAGTTGTGTGTGTGTGTGTGTATATATATGTATGTATATATATATATATATATATATATATATATATATAGTATATAGTATAGTACTTATGTATAGTAGTTATATATAGTATATAATATAGTAGTTAGTGTATAGTATAGTAGTTATATATAGTATATAATATAGTAGTTAGTGTATAGTATAGTAGTTATATATAGTGTATAGTAGTTTTATATATAGTATACAGTATAGCACTTATGTATAGTATATAGTATAGTACTTATGTATAGTATAGTAGTTATATATAGTATAGTAGTTATATTCATTTGTGCTTTGTGCTTAAATATGTGTCATTACTGTATTGTTGGGTTATATTATATGGTTGTGTTTGGTTTTAACAAGCTTGTGTTGGTCTGTCTGTGCTGGGTTTAACAAAATGCTTTCAAGCTTACTGTCTATTTTAGTACATAGAGGAGGAATTTCGACACAAGCAAGTACACAGACAAAATCTTCAGGCCTTTCTCAAAGTTTGACAGTTTTTAAATTTTCTCGTAGCATCATTTCCTGCCTTTTGGGCATTTCCTGATTATTGACACAGTATATTTTTAAAGGGTATTTTACTCATCTGTTCAGCAGCACGTATCAGCTAACGACAGAGACCCGTACTTACTGCTATCAACAACAAACTGCTCATTGGACACAAATCAGAACATCTACTATGAAAATTAACACAGACTATAAAGCAAGTCTTTTTCATGTGCATCTGTCCCAGATGGCACACTATTCCCTATGATGTGCGCTATGGTCCCTGGTCAAAAGTAGTGTACTATATAGGGAACAGGGTGCCATTTGGGATTTAGCCGCACATGAAGACGACATGCTTTATATACAGTAATCTGTGTTCATTTTCATATTAGTTGTTCTGATTTGTGTCCAATTAGTAGTTTTTTGTTAATGTCAGTATGTATATGTCAGACAGTATAATTATAATACCATTGGCTCTGTTGGGATAATTCATCATTTTCTCTTATGTAAAAAAAAACACTTAGAGCTGAAGTCAATCAAACATCCTGTATTAGCAGCATGTTTACGCAGTAGCTTTGTTTATACAACTACTAGCTGTAAAAATGTGCATTCTGAGAATTCTGACAACTAGAAGTACCTACCAGAGTCAGGAGACCATACGTACTATTTCTCATCTACACAAAACTATTGCAAAATGCAATAGGTACTTTATATGCCTCTTGACAGGTTGTCGTTGCAAATAGGAATGTGTTCTTAATTGGCCTCCCTGTTGATGAAGATGACCACTGACCAAGATATGAATGTATGATGAATGTATGATTCACTAGATCAATTGGTATTGAAGACGTCTCCCGAAACACAGACAGACATCTAAAAGCAGGCCGACCTAGTCTCACCTTTATCGAAACGCACCACATCATCATAACCAGGGTTTGATCAGAGCCTTAGAGAGGCATATGTACCAGACCTGGGTTCAAGTAGTATTTGTTTTTAATTGTAATACTTTAAGCACCATGTTTAGTCTGCCTGGAGTGCCAGGGGGGGCGGGGTTTTGCGCTTATGCAACTATTCCATTGGTTCCATAGCGCCAGGCAAGCTCAATCAAGCCCAGCTGAAGTATTTTAAATTATTTCAAGTAGTATTTGAACCCAGGTGTGATGTAACGGCTATACAACCCTTCATCTCTGCGTATGCCTGCCTAGCGGGTTTGTTATCGGTGCTGTGTGTGTGATCTGTGTTGCCTAGGTTACGCCCCGGTGACAGGCATGTGCCACCCTCTGAGGAGCTGCACTCTGAACCACGAGGACGGATTCTCCTCGGCCTTCGTGGTGGCGCACGAGACCGGACATGTGTAAGTCCTCTTTAAGGAATACCTGGGATAGGATAAAGTAATCCTTCTAACCCCCCCCCCCTTTAAAGGATTTAGATGCACTATTGTAAAGTGTTTGTTCTACTGGATATTATAGGTGAATGCACCAATTTGTAAGTCGCTCTGGATAAGAGCGTCTGCTAAATGACTTAAATGTAATGTAAATGTAATGTAAGTCATCGCAGCACACAGTCTGCGTCCCAAATGGCGCCCTCCTCCCTGTTGTTCACTACTGTTGACCAGAGTCCTACGGGACCTATGAGCCCAATAGCTTGAAGAAACTAAAGGGATACAAGCAAAGAGCTGTGTGTGTGGGTTTCTCTGCACTGCAAAGGAAATAGGCTGTCATTGGGAACAGAGACATGGACACAGCTGGAAAACACAGAACTAAGACACACTCCAGATGGGGGTCGATTCCATTTCAAGTCGGTCAATTCAGGAAGTAAATTGTAATTCTACTTATTTTCTTTCAAGTTTATCATTGAATAATTAACCTGCAACAAGTATGTGTGACTGCTTTTCCAATTATACATTGAGTGAATTACACATTACAGAAGAGCTGCTGCTCTATAGAGTCTAGCCAGGACCATTACATTAGAGCTGCTTTTCTACTTAGTCTAGCCAGCAGGACCATTACATAAGAGCTGCTGCTCTACTTAGTCTAGCCAGGAATATTACATTAGAGCTGCTGCTCTGCTTAGTCTAGCCAGGACCATTACATTAGAGCTGCTGCTCTATAGAGTCTAGCCAGGACCATTACATTAGAGCTGCTGCTCTACTTAGTCTAGCCAGCAGGACCATTACATAAGAGCTGCTGCTCTACTTAGTCTAGCCAGGACCATTACATTAGAGCTGCTGCTCTGCTTAGTCTAGCCAGGACCATTACATTAGAGCTGCTGCTCTATAGAGTCTAGCCAGGACCATTACATTAGAGCTGCTGCTCTACTTAGTCTAGCCAGCAGGACCATTACATAAGAGCTGCTGCTCTACTTAGTCTAGCCAGGACCATTACATAAGAGCTGCTGCTCTACTTAGTCTAGCCAGGACCATTACATTAGAGCTGCTGCTCTGCTTAGTCTAGCCAGGACCATTACATTAGAGCTGCTGCTCTATAGAGTCTAGCCAGGAATATTACATAAGAGCTGCTGCTCCACTTAGTCTAGCCAGAACCATTACATTAGAGCTGCTGCTCTATAGAGTCTAGCCAGGAATATTACATAAGAGCTGCTGCTCCATTTAGTCTAGCCAGGACCATTACATAAGAGCTGCTGCTCTACTTAGTCTAGCCAGGACCATTACATTAGAGCTGTTGCTCTATAGAGTCTAGCCAGGACCATTACATTAGAGCTGCTGCTCTATAGAGTCTAACCAGGACCATTACATTAGAGCTGCTGCTCTATAGAGTCTAGCCAGGACCATTACATTAGAGCTGCTGCTCTATAGAGTCTAGCCAGGACCATTACATTAGAGCTGCTGCTCTACTTAGTCTAGCCAGGACCATTACATTAGAGCTGCTGCTCTATAGAGTCTAGCCAGGACCATTACATTAGAGCTGCTGCTCTGCTTAGTCTAGCCAGGACCATTACATTAGAGCTGCTGCTCTATAGAGTCTAGCCAGGACCATTACATTAGAGCTGCTGCTCTATAGAGTCTAGCCAGGACCATTACATTAGAGCTGTTGCTCTATAGAGTCTAGCCAGGACCATTACATTAGAGCTGCTGCTCTGCTTAGTCTAGCCAGGACCATTACATTAGAGCTGCTGCTCTATAGAGTCTAGCCAGGACCATTACATTAGAGCTGCTGCTCTACTTAGTCTAGCCAGCAGGACCATTACATAAGAGCTGCTGCTCTATAGAGTCTAGCCAGGACCATTACATTAGAGCTGCTGCTCTATAGAGTCTAGCCAGGACCATTACATAAGAGCTGCTGCTCTGCTTAGTCTAGCCAGGACCATTACATTAGAGCTGCTGCTCTATAGAGTCTAGCCAGGACCATTACATTAGAGCTGCTGCTCTATAGAGTCTAGCCAGGACCATTACATTAGAGCTGCTGCTCTACTTAGTCTAGCCAGGACCATTACATAATTATAAGAAGTATCTTAAGTGTTGCTAAGCACAGAGAATTTGTCTACTTACTAAACCGCACCGTATTCACTATACAGTGCGTTACTTTTGATCTGAGGCCTATGGGCCCTAGTCAACAGTAGTGGCCTATATAGGGAATAGAGTGCCATTTGAGACGTAGGCTTTGTGTTTGAGCGTAATAGTGTGTTTTGCTCATCAATAACTCAGGTACCATTTCAACAGGTTAGGTATGGAACATGACGGACAGGGGAATCGTTGTTCTGACGAGACCAGTATGGGGAGTATCATGGCACCGCTGGTCCAAGCAGCCTTCCATCGCTACCACTGGTCACGCTGCAGTAAACAGGAACTGAACCGATACATCCAGTAGGTGCAACCTTCACCACACCACTGACTAGGGTTCTGACAACTTTCCCAGAATTCACAGCTTTTCCAGGAATCCTGGTCACTGACATACCACTGACATCACTGACATATATCACTGACATGTATCACTGACATATATCACTGACCTATCAGAGACATATATCACTGACCTATCAGAGACATATATCACTGACCTATATCACTGACCTATCAGAGACATATATCACTGACATATATCACTGACCTATCAGAGACATATATCACTGACCTATATCACTGACCTATATCACTGACCTATCAGAGACATATATCACTGACATATATCACTGACCTATATTACTGACCTATCAGAGACATATATCACTGACCTATCAGAGACATATATCACTGACCTATATCACTGACCTATCAGAGACATATATCACTGACCTATATCACTAACCTATCAGAGACATATATCACTGACCTATCAGAGACATATATCACTGACCTATATCACTGACCTATCAGAGACATATATCACTGACCTATATCACTGACCTATCAGAGACATATATCACTGACCTATATCACTGACCTATCAGAGACATGTATCACTGACCTATCAGAGACATGTATCACTGACCTATATCACTGACCTATATCACTGACCTATCAGAGACATGTATCACTGACCTATATCACTGACCTATATCACTGACCTATATCACTGACCTATCAGAGACATGTATCACTGACCTATATCACTGACCTATATCACTGACCTATATCACTGACCTATATCACTGACCTATCAGAGATATGTATCACTGATCTATATCACTGACCTATCAGAGACATATATCACTGACCTATATCAGGTCAACAATGAAGAGGCGACTCCGGGATGCTGGTCTTCTAGGCAGAGTTCCTCTGTCCAGTGTCTGTGTTCTTTTGCCTGTCTTACCTTTTCTTTTTATTGGCCAGTCTGAGATATGGCTTTTTCTTTGCAACTCTGCCTAGAAGGCCAGCATCCCGGAGTCGCCTCTTCACTGTTGACGTTGAAACTGGTTGAGGACTTGTGAGGCGTCTGTTTCTCAAACTAGACACTCTAATTTACTTGTCCTCTTGCTCAGTTGTGCACTGGGGCCTCCCACTCCTCTTTCTATTCTGGTTAGAGACAGTTTGCACTGTTCTGTGAAGGGAGTAGTGCACAGCGTTGTATGAGATCTTCAGTTTCTTGGCAATTTCTCGCATGGAATAGCCTTCATTTCTCAGAACAAGAATAGACTGACGAGTTTCAGAAAAAAGTTTTTTGTTTCTGGCCAGTTTGAGCATGTAATCGAACCCACAAATGCTGATGCTTCAGATACTCAACTAGTCTAAAGAAGGCCAGTTTTATTGCTTCTTTAATTAGCACAACAGTTTTCAGCTGTGCTAACATAATTGCGAAAGGTTTTTCTAATGATCAATTAGCCTTTTTTAAATGATAAACTTGGATTAGCTAATACAACGTGCCATTGGAACACAGGAGTGATGGTTGCTGATAATGGGCCTCTGTACGCCTATGTAGATATTCCATAACAATTCAGCCGTTTCCAGCTACAGTAGTCATTTACAACATTAACAATGTCTACACTATATTTCTGATCAATTTATCAGCTCTTATGACTGTCTCTGTTCTGATGTGTTTTATCCTCCAGCTCTTATGACTGTCTCCTGGACAACCCTTTTGAACACAAGTGGCCCAAGCTTCCTGAGCTACCTGGGATTAACTACTCCATGGACGAGCAGTGTCGTTTTGATTTCGGCGTGGGCTACAAGATGTGCACCGCTGTAAGTCCACTCCACTAGCTAGCTAGACCCCTGAGATCTGAGAATAACAACTGTGACCGTTGGTGACGGGGCAGCCTGTCAATGAGTGTCCCAAATGGCACCCTATTCCATATATAGTGCACTGTTTTTTTACCAGGGCCCATCGGGAATAGCTTGCCATTTGGGACGCAGATTCAGGACTGCATGGGGCTCTCAGTACCACTCAGGACTTTGATCTTCTGAGAATGGGATTCAAATATTACAAAGGTTAGTCTTAGATGGAGCAGGGTCGGTCCTGCGTTCTCCTTATTATCCCCCTGGTCCATAGCCTTAGATAGAGTTTGCTGCTTTTTGCTGGGTCCTACTTTCCCTGTTTGAGATTGCAGAGGGGCCATGACTTCTGGGAAGAGACTAGGTGATCCGTAGTCTGGTCACAGAAATGCACTAACTACCTCTCATCTCTCTCTCTGACTACGTCTTCCGTTCTCTCTCCTCTTCTCTCTGACATCCTCTTTCTTAACACTCTTTCTTTCTTATAGTTCCGGACCTACGATCCCTGCAAGCAGCTGTGGTGTAGTCACCCTGACAACCAGTACTTTTGTAAGACCAAGAAGGGTCCGCCGGTGGATGGGACAGAGTGTGCACCGTCGAAGGTGGGAAATGGTTCAAAAAGAAACCATGGGTTTCTGGTGACAATAGATAGACCTAATAATATACAGTGCTATAATTCATCTTTAGAAACACTTCTCCAAAAAGTACACAATTACTTGAAGAAGTTTTCCTGAATTAATATTAGAAAGAACATATCGGCCCGTTTGAATGTTATAATAATACTTTTTGGTGGGTGCATATATTTGTTCTATGTCCCACATGTCCAACTGCAATGGATGTGTAACACAGGTGGCACCTTACCCATACATTTAAACAGCATTAAATGAGTATTTAATCAGCTATTCATACCTCATGGATGAATCGTGTTCGTTCTCATGTTCTATCCATGTTCCTTTAGCCAGGATTGCTCGAAGCATAACAGTTGTTGTGAACTCTGACCCAGAAGATGTTCAGGGCTCATTCTAGTCATGGTTTAAATGCTAATGGAGCCAATGAATGGAAAGATATTGTCTACATGTACGCACTGTTGACTCCACCGTCTCCTTTCTGAAGTTAAACAAATAAAAAGTCCTTGTAAAAGTACACAATAGTTCAAATAAACAGAAGGAACAGTTTGAATGTACTTACTAAGCATTTCATTGGCTAGTCATGATTCATGGAGTAACGGGGGTCATAACAGTGTTCTATCCATGTTCTTTTAGCCATCATCACTCTAAGAGTTCTTATATACCATTGACATGGTCAGGGCTCCATTCTAGCCAGGGTTTTAATGGTAATAGGGCCAATAAATGGACAGATATTCTATATGTTTATTTTTTTACCTTTATTTAACTAGGCAAGTTAGTTAAGAACAAATTCTTATTTTCAATGACAGTCTAGGAACAGTGGGTTAACTGCCTTGTTCAGGGGCAGAACGACAGATTTTTGTACCTTGTCAGCTCAGGGATTCAATCTTGCAACCTTTTGGTTACTAGTCCAACACTCTAACCACTAGGCTACACTGCCACCCCATGTCTGTATGCCCTGTTGACTCTCCTGTGTCCTGTCTGTTTGTTTAGTGGTGCTTCAAGGGCCACTGTATCTGGCGCTCCTCTAACCAACCTCAGGGCCATGACGGTAACTGGGGATCCTGGACTAAGTTTGGGTCCTGCTCCAGAACCTGCGGAGGTGGAGTACGCTCCCGGAGCAGAACTTGTAACAACCCTGTGTGAGTGTCTGTCACAGGGGAACAGGTGTGGGGCATTGTGGGTAGTGTGGATAGAGATGTATAAATCTGTCTCTGGGGTGGGTTCTTAGGTCTCCTTGCTGACGTTACCCTCTACATCCTGTTAGGACTTCTACCTACATCCTGTTAGGACTTCTACCTACATCCTGTTAGGACTTCTATATACAGGCTATATGATTCATACACATAATGTTACATGTAGTTCACAGATACTTTGTCTCTTTAGTCAGAGACGTGTCAGAGGATGTCTGAAGGAAGGTCAAAGGGGATCATGTGTTTCTTTACACTGAACTTTCCTTGGATATTTGTGTGTGTGTGTGTGTGTGTGTGTGTGTGTTTGTGTGCATGCATGTTTCCGTGTGTGACTTTATGCGTGTACTGTATGTGCGTACGTGTCATCTAAATAATAATTAACCCTGTGTACTACATCATGACCCTCACAAAAGACTCATTACTCAGAGCTAGTTAAATGGATCTAATCACTGGACCTGGACGACAGGCCCAGTTCTACCATGATCCACATTACAGTTAAATGGATCTAATCACTGGACCTGGACGACAGGCCCAGTTCTACCATGATCCACATTACAATTAAATGGATCTAATCACTGGACCTGGACGACAGGCCCAGTTCTACCATGATCCACATTACAGTTAAATGGAACTAATCACTGGACCTGGACGACAGGCCCAGTTCTACCATGATCCACATTACAGTTAAATGGATCTAATCACTGGACCTGGACGACAGGCCCAGTTCTACCATGATCCACATTACAGTTAAATGGAACTAATCACTGGACCTGGACGACAGGCCCAGTTCTACCATGATCCACATTACAGTTAAATGGATCTAATCCCTGGACCTGGACGACAGGCCCAGTTCTACCATGATCCACATTACAGTTAAATGGATCTAATCCCTGGACCTGGACGACAGGCCCAGTTCTACCATGATCCACTAATCACTGGACCTGGACGACAGGCCCAGTTCTACCATGATCCACATTACAGTTAAATGGAACTGAACCTGGACGACAGGCCCAGTTCTACCATGATCCACTAATCACTGGACCTGGACCTGGACGACAGGCCCAGTTCTACCATGATCCACATTACAGTTAAATGGATCTAATCACTGGACCTGGACGACAGGCCCAGTTCTACCCTGATCCACTAATCACTGGACCTGAACCTGGACGACAGGCCCAGTTCTACCATGATCCACATTACAGTTAAATGGATCTAATCACTGGACCTGGACGACAGGCCCAGTTCTACCCTGATCCACATTACAGTTAAATGGATCTAATCACTGGACCTGGACGACAGGCCCAGTTCTACCATGATCCACATTACAGTTAAATGGATCTAATCACTGAACCTGGACGACAGGCCCAGTTCTACCATGATCCACATTACAGTTAAATGGAACTGAACCTGGACGACAGGCCCAGTTCTACCCTGATCCACAATACATTTAAATGGATCTAATCACTGGACCTGGACGACAGGCCCAGTTCTACCCTGATCCACATTACAGTTAAATGGATCTAATCTCTGGACCTGGACGACAGGCCCAGTTCTACCATGATCCACATTACAGTTAAATGGATCTGATCACTGGACCTGGACGACAGGCCCTCGTGGTCTGCATCCCAAATTGCACTCTATTCCCTATTCACTGCGCTACTTTTGACCTGGGTCCATAGGGAATAGGGTGCCATTTGGGATACACAATAGGTGTTGATTACTCTGTTGTTGTTTATTGTTTCTGTGTTGTCGCCCCCCCTGTCTCCAGGCCTGCGTACGGCGGGAGGGATTGCCCCGGGTCCACCTTTGATTACCAGATGTGTAACATGGAGGAGTGTGCTGGACCCTATGAAGACTTCCGCGCTCAACAGTGTGTTCAGAGGAGCAACAAATACCACAAGAACACCAAGCACACCTGGCTACCTTACGAACACCCAGATGGTAGGACACAGCCTGCTTCCCAAATGGAACACTATGCTTTTAGTGCGCTACTTTAGACCAAGGTCAAAGGTCAAATGGGTTGTAGTGAGTAATATTAACTTACAGTAAAGAAACTCAGAGATGAAAAGATGCAGCTGGGTTGTTGTAGGGAGTAATGTTAAACTTGCAGTAAAGAAACTCAATGTCTGCATCACAAATCGAACCCTATTCCCTAGATGGTGCACTACTTGTGAAAGGATTCTAATACATATTTACCATAATAAGACAGTTTCCATACAATAATAGTAATTTCGATATTAATTATATATCTTACATAAGCAAATATAAATCAACCAAATCCGTTTTATACATTTACAATACGTTTTTCTTTAACACAAACAATATGGCTGTAACAATGAGATGTGCAGAATGCAGAGGGGCGCTGCGCGGCACACACAACAAGAACAATATGGCTGTAACAAAGAGATAAATAGAAGATGGGTGGGAGGGAGAGACTCTCATATATATATATATATATATATATATACACTGCTCAAAAAAATAAAGGGAACACTTAAACAACACATCCTAGATCTGAATGAAATAAATAATATTGTTAAATACTTTTTTCTTTACATAGTTGAATGTGCTGACAAAAGAAATCACACAAAAATAATCAATGGAAATCCAATTTATCAACCCATGGAGGTCTGGATTTGGAGTCACACTCAAAATTAAAGTGGAAAACCACACTACAGGCTGATCCAACTTTGATGTAATGTCCTTAAAACAAGTCAAAATGAGGCTCAGTAGTGTGTGTGGCATCCACGTTCCTGTATGACCTCCCTACAACACCTGGGCATGCTCCTGATGAGGTGGCGGATGGTCTCCTGAGGGATCTCCTCCCAGACCTGGACTAAAGCATCTGCCAACTCCTGGACAGTCTGTGGTGCAACGTGGCGTTGGTGGATGGAGCGAGACATGATGTCCCAGATGTGCTCAATTGGATTCAGGTCTGGGGAACGTGTGGGCCAGTCCATAGCATCAATGCCTTCTTCTTGCAGGAACTGCTGACAGCCTCCTCCACGTCTCCTGATGTACTGGCCTGTCTCCTGGTAGCGCCTCCATGCTCTGGACACTACGCTGACAGACACAGCAAACCTTCTTGCCACAGCTCGCATTGATGTGCCATCCTTGATGAGCTGAACTACCTGAGCCACTTGTGTGGGTTGTAAGACTCCGTCTCATGCTACCACTAGAGTGAAAGCACCGCCAGCATTCAAAAGTGACCAAAACATCAGCCAGGAAGCATAGGAACTGAGAGGTGGTCTGTGGTCCCCACCTGCAGAACCACTCCTTTATTGGGGGTGTCTTGCTAATTGCCTATAATTTCCACCTGTTGTCTATTCCATTTGCACAACAGCATGTGAAATGTATTGTCAATCAGTGTTGCTTCCTAAGTGGACAGTTTGATTTCACAGAAGTGTGATTGACTTGGAGTTACATTGTGTTGTTTAAGTGTTCCCTTAATTTTTTTGAGCAGTATATATATATATATATATATATATATATATATATATATATATATATATATATATATATATATATATATATATATGCAAAGTATGTGGACACCCCTTCAAATTAGTGGATTTGGCTATTTCAACCACACACAGGGGTACAAAATCAAGGACATAGCCATGCAATCACCATAGACAAACATTGACAGTAGAATGGCCTTACTGAAGTGCTCAGTGACTTTCAAAGTGGTACCGTCATAGTATGCCACCTTTCCGACAAGTCAGTTTGTGAAATTTCTACCCTGCTAGAGCTGCCCCAATTAACTGTAAGTGCTGTTATTGTGAAGTGGAAATTGCTAGGAGCAACAACGGCTCAGCTGCGAAGTGGTAGGCCACACAAATTCACAGAACGGGACCGGCGAGTGTTGTAGCGCGTAAAATCATCTGTCCTCGGTTGCAACACTCACTATTGAGTTCCAAACTGCCTCTGGAAGCAACGTCAGCATAACACATTTTCATCGGGAGCTTCATGAATTGGGTTTCCATGGCCGAGCAGCTGCACACAAGCCTAAGATCACCATGCACAATGCCAAGTGTCAACTGGAGTGGTGTAAAGCTCGCTTGGACTCTGAAGGAGTGGAAACATGTTTTCTGGAGTGATGAATCCCGCTTCACCATCAGCCATGAGAACGCTACCTGCCTGAATGCATAGTCTCAACTGTAAAGTTTGGTGGAGGAGGAATAATGGTCTGGGGCTGTTTTTCATGGTTCGGGCTAGGCCCCTTAGTTCTCACTGGAACTAAGGGGCCTAGCCCGAACCATGAAAAACAGCCCCAGGGAAATCTTAATGCTACAGCATACAATGACATTCTAGACAATTCTGTGCTTCCAACCTTGTGGCAACAGTTTGGGGAAGGCCCTTTCCTATTTCAGCATGACGATGCCCCCGTGCACAAAGCGAGGTCCATACAGAAAGGGTTTGTCGAGATCGGTGTGGTAGAACTTGACTGGCCTGCACAAAGCCCTGACCTCAACCCCATCGAACACCTTTGAGATTAATTGAAACGCCGACTACGAGCCCAACATCAGTTCCCGACCTCACTAATGCTGTTGTGGCTGATTGGAAGCAAGTCCCCACAGCAATGTTCCAACATCTAGTGGAAAGCCTTTCCAGAAGAGTGGAGGCTGTTATAGCAGCAAAGGGGGGAACAACTCCATATTAATGCCCATGATTTTGGAATGAGATGTTTGACGAGCAGGTGTCCACATACTTTTGGTCATGTAGAGTGTGTGACTCAGTGTTTTCCTCATTAATGTCTAAAGTCAGACTAGTGCTGGTGAGACAGACACGGACAGAAGTCGACAGTATCTGGACATGAATTAGAACTTCCTGAAAGAACAATAACACATTTGTGGTGTCAATAACATACAGGAACATCAACATCACACACAGCAGTGTAACCATTTCACATGCCCACATGTGAACTGAACATAGGATCTCTATCATCTCTGGCCTTGTGTTCTTGAGGTGAAAGAAAGCAGAAGAGATACCCAGTCTAAGATAAACTAAATAAATTGTATCTTCCCTCAGTCAGGACTAAAGTATGTGTTCATTTTGTTTTCTTTCTCTAGGGAGTTTTACTAGCCACTGTGCGCCTGCTTCTGTGTTTCTTTCTCTCTGGTATCTTAGACTGGGTATCTGAAAAGCACTTTGTAACAACTGCTGATGTAAAAAGGGCTTTATAAAATACATTTGATTGATTGATTGATCTTCACCTGTGTAGAGGCTCACAAGTGTGAGTTGAGCTGTCAGTCCAAAGAGACCGGTGAGGTGGTGGTCATGAACCAGGTGATGCATGATGGGACGCGGTGCAGCTACACAGACCCTTTCAGTGTCTGCACCCGGGGGGAATGTCTGGTATGTACAGTATAACTCTCTCTCTATCTATACCACTCTCTATCTATACCTCTCTATCTATACCACTCTCTATCTATACCTCTCTCTATCTACACCTCTCTATCTATACCTCTCTATCTATACCACTCTCTATCTATACCTCTATCTATACCTCTCTATATCTATACCTCTCTATCTACACCTCTCTATCTATACCTCTCTCTATCTACACCTCTCTATCTGTACCTCTCTATCTACACCTCTCTATCTGTACCTCTCTATCTATACCTCTCTCTATCTGTACCTCTCTATCTATACCTCTCTCTATCTATACCTCTATCTGTACCTCTCTATCTATACCTCTCTATCTATACCTCTCTATCTATACCTCTCTCTATCTATACCTCTCTATCTACACCTCTCTATCTATACCTCTCTATCTATACCTCTATCTATACCTCTCTATACCTCTCTCTATCTATACCTCTCTATCTATACCTCTCTCTATCTATACCTCTCTCTATCTATACCTCTATCTATACCGTTCTCTATATCTCTCTCCATCTCCACCTCTCTCTATCTATACCTCTCTATCTATACCTTTTTCTATCTATAGCTCTTTCTATCTACACCTCTCTATCTATACCTCTCTATCTATACCTCTTTCTATCTACACCTCTCTATCTATACCTCTTTCTATCTACACCTCTCTATCTATACCTCTCTATCTATACCTCTATCTGTACCTCTCTCTATACCTCTCTCTATCTATACCTCTATCTGTACCTCTCTCTATCTATACCTCTCTATCTATACCTCTCTCTATCTATACCTCTCTATCTATACCTCTCTATCTATACCTCTATCTGTACCTCTCTCTATCTATACCTCATTTTCTATACCTCTCTCTATCTACAGTGGCTTCAGTGCCTCTCTTTCTCTCTATTTCTCTCTCTCCCTCTGTCTTTCCATGAAGTCTACTTAATGTTTTGATTGTAGGTTAGATACCATAACAGACGTTGGCATTTTCCAGACCAGACCAAAACGTTTGTAGATTGAGGACCAGATTCAACATATGTTATGTCTCCCTTACCAATCACTTCTATAGCAGAAGTCTGGAGAGTAGTGTTCCACTGCAAGTCAGACAGCCTAGACTGAGCCTCCCCCAGCCTAATCTCAGTCAGTGTAAAAGTCAGACAGCCTAGACTGAGCCTCCCCCAGCCTAATCTCAGTCAGTGTAAAAGTCAGACAGCCTAGACTGAGCCTCCCCCAGCCTAATCTCAGTCAGTGTAAAAGTCAGACAGCCTAGACTGAGCCTCCCCCAGCCTAATCTCAGTCAGTGTAAAAGTCAGACAGCCTAGACTGAGCCTCCCCAGCCTAATCTCAGTCAGTGTAAAAGTCAGACAGCCTAGACAGAGCCTCCCCCAGCCTAATCTCAGTCAGTGTAAAAGTCAGACAGCCTAGATGGAGCCTCCCGTTGGTTGATTGACTGACTGTGCCCTTCTCTCTCCCAGCATGTGGGCTGCGACAAAGAGGTTGGCTCGTACAAACAAGAAGACAAGTGTGGAGTCTGTGGTGGGGACAACTCCCACTGTCGCACTGTCAAACTGACCCTCACCAAGATGCCAAAGAAAACAGGTAAACATTGGGCAGTCGCCAGGGTGAAACCACAGTTCTGTTCAGAACATGATGTGTTATTTCATTTGACTATCAATCAATACTTGATGTTGAGAAATATTACAGCTTGAAATCCCTAAAATCCTCTCCTACATTCTTAGAAAAAAATATGCTAAAAGGGTTCTTTGGCTGTTCCCGTAGGTAGAACCCTTTGGAGTTCCGTGTAGAACCCTTTCCACACAGGGTTCTACATGGAATCCAAAATAGTTCTACCTGGAATCAAAAAGGGTTCTACCTGGAACCAAAAAAGGGTTCTCCTATGGGGACAGTTGAAGAACCCTTTTGGAACCCTTTTTTCTAAGAGTGTGATGTGCGTAGCACTGTGTTATGAATTCCCAGTCGGTGACTCTTGATAAGAGTCTCCGGCAGGGGAATTCACAACACACTACACTATTTTAGTTACCCTGTATTCACCCAGCTACAGTCCTAAACACAAAACACTGCTATCACTGGTTCACCCACAACAGTATAATTAGACACGACACGTTTCTCCTCTGTTAGAGTCCCTAGTAGGCCTGGGCTTGTCTGTATCATGGGTCTCAGAGTAGGACTATGGTCTTTTAGATAACAATGAATAAGGTTACATGGACAGGGGGGACCTGATCCTAGATCAGCACTGCTACTCTGAAACCTATGATAGACATCATCCCTGGTCTGTTGTTATTCTGTGGCTCATTGGATTAACTTCCTGACCTGGTTGTCTTGTTGTGTTGTCCTGTAGACATGCTGAAGATGTTTCATATTGTTGTGTTGTCCTGTAGACATGCTGAAGATGTTTCATATTGTCTTGTTCTCCTGTAGACATGCTGAATATGTTTCATATTGTTGTGTTGTCCTGTAGACATGCTGAAGATGTTTCATATTGTCTTGTTCTCCTGTAGACATGCTGAAGATGTTTCATATTGTCTTGTTCTCCTGTAGACATGCTGAAGATGTTTCATATTGTCTTGTTCTCCTGTAGACATGCTGAAGATGTTTCATATTGTCTTGTTCTCCTGTAGACATGCTGAAGATGTTTCATATTGTCTTGTTCTCCTGTAGACATGCTGAAGATGTTTCATATTGTCTTGTTCTCCTGTAGACATGCTGAAAATGTTTCATATTGTCTTGTTCTCCTGTAGACATGCTGAAGATGTTTCATATTGTTGTGTTGTCCTGTAGACATGCTGAAGATGTTTCATATTGTCTTGTTCTCCTGTAGACATGCTGAAGATGTTTCATATTGTCTTGTTGTCCTGTAGGCATGCTGAAGATGTTTGATATTCCGATCGGTGCCCGGCACATCGTTATAGAGGAGAATGAGACTTCCTCCCACATCATTGGTAAGTGTGTCTCGTTACAGTAGGATAAAACACGTTTGGGATGAATTGGAACGACGACTGTGAGCCAGGTCTAATCACCCAACATCAGTGCTCGACTTCACTAATGCTCTTGTGGCTGAATGGAAGCAAGTCCCTGCAGCAATGTTCCAACATCTAGTGGAAAGCCTTCCCAGAAGAGTGGAGGATGTTATAGCAGCAAAGGGGGGAACAACTCCATATTAATGCCCATGATTTAGGAATGAGATATTCAACAAGCTTTTGGCCAAGTAGTGTACATTTACAGTAGGGACATCCGCAGAGCATGACTGCAGAACTCACACACCCCCACCCACACACACTCACACACAGACACACACTCACACAGACACACACTCACACAGACACACACACACACACACACACACACACACACACACACACACACACACACACACACACACCCCACCCACACACATTTCCTGTATGATCGTCAGCAGTGCATGACTGCAGAACATTTGACTGTCACCAATTAGCCTTGTGGACTTTTATCCTGTCAGTAAATCTCGCCAGCCCGGACCAGACATCAGATATTTTCTCCCATTTTTGAAATGCTAATCATGTCTAGCAGGGCCCTGTGTGTGTGTGTGTGTGTGTGTGTGTGTCTCTGTGTGTGTGTGTGTCTCTGTGTGTGTGTGTGTGTGTGTGTGTGTGTCTCTGTGTGTGTGTGTCTCTGTGTGTGTGTCTCTGTGTGTGTGTGTGTGTGTGTGTGTGTCTCTGTGTCTCTGTGTGTGTGTGTGTGTGTCTCTGTGTGTGTGTGTGTGTGTGTGTGTCTCTGTGTGTGTGTCTCTGTGTGTGTGTCTCTGTGTGTGTGTCTCTGTGTGTGTGTCTCTGTGTGTCTCTGTGTGTGTACAGAGCTTATCTAACAGAATGTAGAGACAGAATAAACAGGAGAGTGGGTGGGCAGCAGGTGAATAGGAGCAGTAGACATACCATATGGTGTTGGACGGATATGTGTGATCACTGCCTCGTTACTCTCAATATAAACTAATGGTAATGGACTGTCTGAGGAATGATGCTGGACAAGGCCTTGAGTACAAATCCCTCCTACGGTTCTTTGAATACATTTCAATGTTACATTAGTTTTGGTCAGTGTAAAGGTCAATTCGATCCTTTATGTTAGTCAACAGGTGATATTCTGACTTCATCAGATCCACACACTTCACTCACATTGACGTCAATTCATCATTTACAAAAAAAAGACATGTAAGCAATTTGCTTGTGTTCAACTCAGCTGGGAATCAGGTCCTATGTGAGGGGAGTGTTCATCTCAGCTGGGAATCAGGTCCTATGTGAGGGGAGTGTTCATCTCAGCTGGGAATCAGGTCCTATGTGAGGGGAGTGTTCATCTCAGCTGGGAATCAGGTCCTATGTGAGGGGAGTGTTCATCTCAGCTGGGAATCAGTTCCTATGTGAGGGGAGTGTTCATCTCAGCTGGGAATCAGGTCCTATGTGAGGGGAGTGTTCATCTCAGCTGGGAATCAGGTCCTATGTGAGGGGAGTGTTCATCTCAGCTGGGAATCAGGTCCTATGTGAGGGGAGTGTTCAACTCAGCTGGGAATCAGGTCCTATGTGAGGGGAGTGTTCATCTCAGCTGGGAATCAGGTCCTATGTGAGGGGAGTGTTCATCTCAGCTGGGAATCAGGTCCTATGTGAGGGGAGTGTTCATCTCAGCTGGGAATCAGGTCCTATGTGAGGGGAGTGTTCATCTCAGCTGGGAATCAGTTCCTATGTGAGGGGAGTGTTCATCTCAGCTGGGAATCAGGTCCTATGTGAGGGGAGTGTTCATCTCAGCTGGGAATCAGGTCCTATGTGAGGGGAGTGTTCATCTCAGCTGGGAATCAGGTCCTATGTGAGGGGAGTGTTCAACTCAGCTGGGAATCAGGTCCTATGTGAGGGGAGTGTTCATCTCAGCTGGGAATCAGGTCCTATGTGAGGGGAGTGTTCATCTCAGCTGGGAATCAGGTCCTATGTGAGGGGAGTGTTCATCTCAGCTGGGAATCAGGTCCTATGTGAGGGGAGTGTTCATCTCAGCTGGGAATCAGGTCCTATGTGAGGGGAGTGTTCATCTCAGCTGGGAATCAGGTCCTATGTGAGGGGAGTGTTCATCTCAGCTGGGAATCAGGTCCTATGTGAGGGGAGTGTTCATCTCAGCTGGGAATCAGGTCCTATGTGAGGGGAGTACTGCTGAGACACACCTGTAAAATACATTATAACTCCAACCTCAGATGTGCGTCAAGGTCCAAGCGTGTGTGTGTGTGTGTTACAGGCTTTGTTCTTTGATTTCAAGGTTGGTTATATGTAGTTGTGAACGCGTACTGATTGGAATCATCCTCATTGGTCAGGATGTGTTGCACCTGTCGCCTCGTTAGTCAGTCGTTAGTTTGACATGTGCTGGCACAGCTGATATTTAAAGCTGCAGTGACAAAACTCCAGAAACTTTGTTTTGGTCTGGTTTGGTTTGTTTTGGTCTGGTGGTCTGGTTTGTTTTGGTTTGGTTTGTTTTGGTCTGGTGGTCTGGTTTGTTTTGGTTTGTTTTGGTCTGGTGGTCTGGTTTGTTTTGGTCTGGTGGTCTGGTTTGTTTTGGTCTGGTGGTTTGGTTTGTTTTGGTCTGGTGGTCTGGTTTGGTCTGGTTTGTTTTGGTCTGATGGTCTGGTTTGTTTTGGTCTGGTGGTTTGGTTTGTTTTGGTCTGGTTTGTTTTGGTTTGTTTTGGTTTGGTCTGGTTTGTTTTGGTCTGGTTTGTTTTGGTCTGGTTTGTTTTGGTTTGTTTTGTTTTGGTCTGGTTTGTTTTGGTCCGGTTTGGTCTGGTTTGCTCTGCTCCACTTGTTTTCTACTCCATGTTGTACGTTGGTGTGGGTTTTTATGTTGGTTAGCCTTTTCTGGGGCCACTCATGATGGGTGACTTTTAGGTCCCAGTTTCTTGTTGTTAGTCAACGTTCAGTGGACACCCCCATGGAGAACTCATTTTAAACCCCCACCTGTTTCATTGTTGTCTGTGGCTCTTTTGTTTTGTTTCTTAATGGGAACGTAACTTGTGTGTGGGACTCCCCTGGTATTCAATAGCTCTGTGTGTTGGACTCCCCTGGTATTCAATAGCTCTGTGTGTGGGACTCCCCTGGTATTCAATAGCTCTGTGTGGGACTCTCCTGGTATTCATTAGCTCTGTGTGTTGGACTCCCCTGGTATTCAATAGCTCTGTGTGTGGTACTCCCCTGGTATTCAATAGCTCTGTGTGGGACTCCCCTGGTATTCAATAGCTCTGTGTGGGACTCCCCTGGTATTCAATAGCTCTGTGTGGGACTCCCCTGGTATTCAATAGCTCTGTGTGTGGGACTCCCCTGGTATTCAATAGCTCTGTGTGGGACTCCCCTGGTATACAATAGCTCTGTGTGTTGGACTCCCCTGGTATTCAATAGCTCTGTGTGTTGGACTCCCCTGGTATTCAATAGCTCTGTGTGTGGTACTCCCCTGGTATTCAATAGCTCTGTGTGGGACTCCCCTGGTATTCAATAGCTCTGTGTGGGACTCCCCTGGTATTCAATAGCTCTGTGTGGTACTCCCCGGGTATTCAATAGCTCTGTGTGGTACTCCCCTGGTATTCAATAGCTCTGTGTGGTACTCCCCGGGTATTCAATAGCTCTGTGTGGGACTCCCCTGGTATTCAATAGCTCTGTGTGGTACTCCCCGGGTATTCAATAGCTCTGTGTGGGACTCCCCTGGTATTCAATAGCTCTGTGTGGTACTCCCCGGGTATTCAATAGCTCTGTGTGTGTGAGCGGCCCAGCGTGAGTCAGTATCACCGTGGCTACCAGCCAAATCCTTCTCTCACTGTCTGTCTCTAAGATCTATTATCTAACAGGGAGACGATGAGACGAGGCTTTAGCATTAAAGCCACAATCTGTCATTTGAATTTCAATGACATGTACCATACGTATAGATCTCTATTTGAAATGAACACTGAGCAACAGTAGCTATCGCAGATTGGACCTTTTACACAGCCCTGACACCATGTTATATAATGGCTGCCAACTTCTATCGTTGCTCTGCTCTCTCAGTAAGAATTTGAATTTCATTACTGTTATAGAAAAGTTTAGAGTTTCCTTGAATTGAATGCAATGGCATGTAGCCTAGTTGTGTTTCCAATGAAAGACGATTGTCATGGAATTCTAGTTGAATACACACACACACACACACGTGCACACACACACACAACCACATACACACACACACACACACACAGGCTGGAACAGTTGGTCACCCCTCCTCTGTATGGCC
>NC_042974.1:1844502-1914502 GCF_901001165.1 Salmo trutta | reverse complement strand
ACCTGCTGTGGGTTGGTGCTATTGGCCCAACCTGGCAACCTGCTGTGGGTTGGTACTATTGGCCCAACCTGGCTGGCATCCTGCTGTGAGTTGGCGCTATTGGCCCAACCTGGCAACCTGCTGTGGGTTGGTACTATTGGCCCAACCTGGCTGGCATCCTGCTGTGAGTTGGTGCTATTGGCCCAACCTGGCTGGCATCCTGCTGTGGGTTGGTACTATTGGCCCAACCTGGCAACCTGCTGTGGGTTGGTACTATTCGCCCAACCTGGCAACCTACTGTGGGTTGGTGCTATTGGCCCAACCTGGCAACCTGCTGTGGGTTGGTACTATTGGCCCAACCTGGCAACCTGCTGTGGGTTGGTGCTATTGGCCCAACCTGGCAACCTGCTGTGGGTTGGTGCTATTGGCCCAACCTGGCAACCTGCTGTGGGTTGGTGCTATTGGCCCAACCTGGCAACCTGCTGTGGGTTGGTGCTATTGGCCCAACCTGGCAACCTGCTGTGGGTTGGTGCTATTGGCCCAACCTGGCAACCTGCTGTGGGTTGGTGCTATTGGCCCAACCTGGCAACCTGCTGTGGGTTGGTGCTATTGGCCCAACCTGGCAACCTGCTGTGGGTTGGTGCTATTGGCCCAACCTGGCAACCTGCTGTGGGTTGGTGCTATTGTCCCAACCCGGCAACCTGCTGTGGGTTGGTGCTATTGTCCCAACCTGGTTGACACAGAGCAGAGCCTAAATGTCCTCAGGACATGTTGCTAAGGGGTCTCTGACACATTCACATTCAGATGGTTCTTCCTACCCTGTTGCTCTCTGTGTGTGTGTGTGTGTGTGTGTGTGTGTGTGTGTGCTCTCTCTCTCTCCAGTGTTAGTTCATATAGCCACCTGTATTTTCTTTCTGTCAAATGATTTACAGTATAATTGAGAAACGTATGTTTTGCCAGACGTTACAACAGATTGTACTAACCAATTTAATTGGACCGTCTGGCAGGTATACAGTACACCAAATACGGATGCAGGAGGAAGAGCGACAGTCGACTGGTGCACCGGAACTTCTGTGAAACCAGCAAGAAGCCCAAACCCATCCGGAAGAGGTGCAACGTGAACGAGTGCAGTCAGCCAACGTGAGCTCCTCTCCCCTTCACTGTCCCCTCTATCCTTTCTGTCCATGTCCCAGCCATGTGGATAGCAGAGCATCCAGTTCTTCATCATCATCATCATCATCATTGCTCTAAGGAACTCTCCCTCTCGAAGAGGGACTGAAGCTAATGCACTCTGTCTGGATGACTAACCTAGTCATTCCCAGTAGTGGACAGATTGAATAATGATTAATAATAATCTAGTCATTCCCAGTAGTGGACAGATTGAATAATGATTAATAATAACCTAGTCATTCCCAGTAGTGGACAGATTGAATAATGATTAATAATAATCTAGTCATTCCCAGTAGTGGACAGATTGAATAATGATTAATAATAATCTAGTCATTCCCAGTAGTGGACAGATTGAATAATGATTAATAATAATCTAGTCATTCCCAGTAGTGGACAGATTGAATAATGATTAATAATAACCTAGTCATTCCCAGTAGTGGACAGATTGAATAATGATTAATAATAATCTAGTCATTCCCAGTAGTAGACAGATTGAATAATGTAGATAATAATCTAGTCATTCCCAGTAGTAGACAGATTGAATAATGAGATAGTTGGGGTGAGTGCCCTGTGCCACGGTAGTCTGGCCTTATTAAATGAAAGGTCAGTGAAGTCAAGGAGGTCTGACTAAGTCTTTCTACCCCTCTCTCTCTCTCTTATTCTGTCTGCCCCCCCCCCTCTCTTATTCTGTCTGCCCCCCCCCTCTCTCTCTCTTATTCTGTCTGCCCCCCCCTCTCTCTTATTCTGTCTGCCCCCCCCTCTCTTATTCTGTCTGCCCCCCCTCTCTCTCTCTCTTATTCTGTCTGCCCCCCCTCTCTCTCTCTCTTATTCTGTCTGCCCCCCCTCTCTCTCTTATTCTGTCTGCCCTCCTCCCTCTCTCTTATTCTGTCTGCCCCCCCCTCTCTCTTATTCTGTCTGCCCCCCTCCCTCTCTCTTCTGTCTGCCCCCCTCCCTCTCTCTTATTCTGTCTGCCCCCCTCCCTCTCTCTTATTCTGTCTGCCCCCCTCCCTCTCTCTTATTCTGTCTGCCCTCCTCCCTCTCTCTTATTCTGTCTGCCCCCCTCCCTCTCTCTTATTCTGTCTGCCCCCCTCCCTCTCTCTCTTATTCTGTCTGCCCCCCCTCTCTCTTATTCTGTCTGCCCCCCTCCCTCTCTCTTATTCTGTCTGCCCCCCTCCCTCTCTCTTATTCTGTCTGCCCCCCCTCTCTCTCTTATTCTGTCTGCCCCCCTCCCTCTCTCTTATTCTGTCTGCGTCCACCTCTCTCTTATTCTGTCTGCCCCCCTCCCTCTCTCTTATTCTGTCTGCCCCCCTCCCTCTCTCTTATTCTGTCTGCCCCCCCCTCTCTCTCTTATTCTGTCTGCCCCCCCTCTCTCTCTTATTCTGTCTGCCCCCCTCCCTCTCTTATTCTGTCTGCCCCCCCTCTCTCTCTTATTCTGTCTGCCCCCCTCTCTCTCTTATTCTGTCTGCCCCCCTCTCTCTCTCTCTCATTCTGTCTGCCCCCCCTCTCTCTCTTATTCTGTCTGCCCCCCCTCTTATTCTGTCTGCCCCCCCCCTCTCTCTTATTCTGTCTGCCCCCCCCTCTCTCTTATTCTGTCTGTCCCCCCTCTCTTATTCTGTCTGCCTCAATCCTCCCTCCCTCTCTCTCCCTCCTCTCCCAGGTGGTTGGTGGAGGAGTGGAACCCGTGCAGTAAGACGTGTGGGAAGGTTGGCTACCAGTCCAGGGTTGTTCAGTGTATGCAGGCCCTCCACAACGGCACCAACCGGACGGTCCACACTAAGTACTGTACAGAGGACAAGCCTGAGACCAGGAAGGTCTGTAACCCCTCTGCCTGCCCTGCGCAGTGGAGGACAGGGGCCTGGTCACAGGTGGGTCCCAGCATAGAGCTTCACCACAGAGCATCCTCTAGACAAGTGCCTGGTCACAGGTGGGTCCCAGCATAGAGCTTCGACACAGAGCATCCTCTAGACAGGGGCATGGTCACAGGTGGGTCCCAGCATAGAGCTTCACCACAGAGCATCCTCTAGACAAGTGCCTGGTCACAGGTGGGTCCCAGCATAGAGCTTCGACACAGAGCATCCTCTAGACAGGGGCATGGTCACAGGTGGGTCCCAGCATAGAGCTTCACCACAGAGCATCCTCTAGACAAGGGCCTGGTAACAGGTGGGTCCCAGCATGGAGCTCCACCAAAGAGCCTTCAGTACAGACAGGGACCTGGTCATGGAGCTCTGTCACACAGCTTACAGTACTACTTATCAGGGTTGGGGTCAACTCAATTTCAATTCAATCAATGATGGAATTGGAATTTCTGTTCACTAAAATAGAATTGTAGTTTTCTTTGTGAAATTGACTGAATTGAATTGTAATGAAGCTCACCCCTGGTATGGAACATTCTCCAGTCACCACACACTGAAGGAGACGTGAAGACGATGGTTAGCATCTCCAGACCCTCTAGCAGAGTCCTATTTTATTGATTTTGTTGAATATAAACACTTTTTTCCTCTGTTGTTTACCGGGTTTTCTGGAAAGGGAAGTTGCTCTATATCGATTTGTTTTAGGAATTGTGCTAGCTAACTGTTCTAGGGATTTCAGCGTTGTTTCTAACAACTGTGAAGAGCCAGCTGCTTTGAGTCTCGTCTGACCCGCTGTCTCTCTGGCCACCACAGTGTTCAGTAAGCTGTGGAGAGGGGATTCGACAGAGACAGGTTATCTAACCCGCTGTCTCTCTGTGTCTCTCTGTGTGGGCCCCACAGTGTTCAGAAAGCTGTGGAGAGGGGATTCGACAGAGACAGGTTATCTAACCCGCTGTCTCTCTGTGTCTCTCTGTGTGGGCCCCACAGTGTTCAGTAAGCTGTGGAGAGGGGATTCGACAGAGACAGGTTATCTAACCCGCTGTCTCTCTGTGTCTCTCTGTGTGGGCCCCACAGTGTTCAGTAAGCTGTGGAGAGGGGATTCGACAGAGACAGGTCATCTAACCCGCTGTCTCTCTGTGTGGGCCCCACAGTGTTCAGTAAGCTGTGGAGAGGGGATTCGACAGAGACAGGTTATCTAACCCGCTGTCTCTCTGTGTCTCTCTGTGTGGGCCCCACAGTGTTCAGTAAGCTGTGGAGAGGGGATTCGACAGAGACAGGTCATCTAACCCGCTGTCTCTCTGTGTGGGCCCCACAGTGTTCAGTAAGCTGTGGAGAGGGGATTCGACAGAGACAGGTTATCTAACCCGCTGTCTCTCTGTGTCTCTCTGTGTGGGCCCCACAGTGTTCAGTAAGCTGTGGAGAGGGGATTCGACAGAGACAGGTTGTGTGTAGAGCCACAGACAACACCATCGGCCAGTGTGAGGGAGACAAGCCTGAAACTGTCCTCATCTGTAAACTGAGCCCGTGTCCAGGTAGAGTACATACATACACACATGCATGCTCTTATGCACACACACACACACACACACACACACAGAACAACACACACACACGCTCACAGAAACACACACACACAGAACAACACACACACACAGATAGAAGTCAATGATGTGTAATAACTGTTCCTACTGCTGTCCCTATAAATGCATCAGGAGACCTCTATAGCACTTTGTGTGTGTGTGTGTGTGTGTGTGTGTGTGTGTGTGTGTGTGTGTGTGTGTGTGTGTGTGTGTGTGTGTGTGTGTGTGTGTGTGTCTATACATGCATCTGAACAGTTGGGAAAGCCAATATAAATGGACCCTCCTTCTCCTCCATAACACCTGGGGGGAATGGGGGGAATTGAGCTTTGTACCCAGTTGTTATCTGAGGAATGACTTCCAGGGGGTGAAACACATTTAGGGGACACCTCTTTATGAAGTATTAGAAAGGAGGATGAGAGTTGTCCAAACATGAATGGGTGACATTTAGGAGAGGAACAGGGGTTCTTAAAGAGCTCTGATTACCTGGGGAGACAGGAGAGGAGAGGAGGGGGTTCTTAAAGAGCTCTGATTACCTGGGGAGACAGGAGAGGAGAGGAGGAGGTTCTTAAAGAGCTCTGATTACCTGGGGAGACAGGAGAGGAGAGGAGGGGGTTCTTAAAGAGCTCTGATTACCTGGGGAGACAGGAGAGGAGAGGAGGAGGTTCTTAAAGAGCTCTGATTACCTGGGGAGACAGGAGAGGAGAGGAGGAGGTTCTTAAAGAGCTCTGATTACCTGGGGAGACAAGAGAGGAGAGGAGGGGGTTCTTAAAGAGCTCTGATTACCTGGGGAGACAGGAGAGGAGAGGGTTCTTAAAGAGCTCTGATTACCTGGGGAGACAGGAGAGGAGAGGAGGGGGTTCTTAAAGAGCTCTGATTACCTGGGGAGACAGGAGAGGAGAGGAGGGGGTTCTTAAAGAGCTCTGATTACCTGGGGAGACAGGAGAGGAGAGGAGGGGGTTCTTAAAGAGCTCTGATTACCTGGGGAGACAGGAGAGGAGAGGAGGAGGTTCTTAAAGAGCTCTGATTACCTGGGGAGACAGGAGAGGAGAGGAGGAGGTTCTTAAAGAGCTCTGATTACCTGGGGAGACAGGAGAGGAGAGGAGGAGGTTCTTAAAGAGCTCTGATTACCTGGGGAGACAGGAGAGGAGAGGAGGGGGTTCTTAAAGAGCTCTGATTACCTGGGGAGACAGGAGAGGAGAGGAGGAGGTTCTTAAAGAGCTCTGATTACCTGGGGAGACAGGAGAGGAGAGGAGGGGGTTCTTAAAGAGCTCTGATTACCTGGGGAGACAGGAGAGGAGGAGGTTCTTAAAGAGCTCTGATTACCTGGGGAGACAGGAGAGGAGGAGGTTCTTAAAGAGCTCTGATTACCTGGGGAGACAGGAGAGGAGAGGAAGGGGTTCTTAAAGAGCTCTGATTACCTGGGGAGACAGGAGAGGAGAGGAGGAGGTTCTTAAAGAGCTCTGATTACCTGGGGAGACAGGAGAGGAGAGGAGGAGGTTCTTAAAGAGCTCTGATTACCTGGGGAGACAGGAGAGGAGAGGAGGAGGTTCTAAAAGAGCTCTGATTACCTGGGGAGACAGGAGAGGAGGAGGTTCTTAAAGAGCTCTGATTACCTGGGGAGACAGGAGAGGAGGGGGTTCTTAAAGAGCTCTGATTACCTGGGGAGACAGGAGAGGAGAGGAGGGGGTTCTTAAAGAGCTCTGATTACCTGGGGAGACAGGAGAGGAGAGGAGGGGGTTCTTAAAGGGCTCTGATTACCTGGGGAGACAGGAGAGGAGAGGAGGAGGTTCTTAAAGAGCTCTGATTACCTGGGGAGACAGGAGAGGAGGGGGTTCTTAAAGAGCTCTGATTACCTGGGGAGACAGGAGAGGAGAGGAGGAGGTTCTTAAAGAGCTCTGATTACCTGGGGAGACAGGAGAGGAGAGGAGGAGGTTCTTAAAGAGCTCTGATTACCTGGGGAGACAGGAGAGGAGGAGGTTCTTAAAGAGCTCTGATTACCTGGGGAGACAGGAGAGGAGAGGAGGGGGTTCTTAAAGAGCTCTGATTACCTGGGGAGACAGGAGAGGAGAGGAGGAGGTTCTTAAAGAGCTCTGATTACCTGGGGAGACAGGAGAGGAGAGGAGGGGGTTCTTAAAGAGCTCTGATTACCTGGGGAGACAGGAGAGGAGGGGGTTCTTAAAGAGCTCTGATTACCTGGGGAGACAGGACAGGAGAGGAGGAGGTTCTTAAAGAGCTCTGATTACCTGGGGAGACAGGAGAGAAGGAGGTTCTTAAAGAGCTCTGATTACCTGGGGAGACAAGAGAGGAGGGGAGGGGGTTCTTAAAGAGCTCTGATTACCTGGGGAGACAGGAGAGGAGAGGGTTCTTAAAGAGCTCTGATTACCTGGGGAGACAGGAGAGGAGAGGAGGGGGTTCTTAAAGAGCTCTGATTACCTGGGGAGACAGGAGAGGAGAGGAGGGGGTTCTTAAAGAGCTCTGATTACCTGGGGAGACAGGAGAGGAGAGGAGGGGGTTCTTAAAGAGCTCTGATTACCTGGGGAGACAGGAGAGGAGAGGAGGAGGTTCTTAAAGAGCTCTGATTACCTGGGGAGACAGGAGAGGAGAGGAGGAGGTTCTTAAAGAGCTCTGATTACCTGGGGAGACAGGAGAGGAGAGGAGGAGGTTCTTAAAGAGCTCTGATTACCTGGGGAGACAGGAGAGGAGAGGAGGGGGTTCTTAAAGAGCTCTGATTACCTGGGGAGACAGGAGAGGAGAGGAGGAGGTTCTTAAAGAGCTCTGATTACCTGGGGAGACAGGAGAGGAGAGGAGGGGGTTCTTAAAGAGCTCTGATTACCTGGGGAGACAGGAGAGGAGGAGGTTCTTAAAGAGCTCTGATTACCTGGGGAGACAGGAGAGGAGGAGGTTCTTAAAGAGCTCTGATTACCTGGGGAGACAGGAGAGGAGAGGAAGGGGTTCTTAAAGAGCTCTGATTACCTGGGGAGACAGGAGAGGAGAGGAGGAGGTTCTTAAAGAGCTCTGATTACCTGGGGAGACAGGAGAGGAGAGGAGGAGGTTCTTAAAGAGCTCTGATTACCTGGGGAGACAGGAGAGGAGAGGAGGAGGTTCTAAAAGAGCTCTGATTACCTGGGGAGACAGGAGAGGAGGAGGTTCTTAAAGAGCTCTGATTACCTGGGGAGACAGGAGAGGAGGGGGTTCTTAAAGAGCTCTGATTACCTGGGGAGACAGGAGAGGAGAGGAGGGGGTTCTTAAAGAGCTCTGATTACCTGGGGAGACAGGAGAGGAGAGGAGGGGGTTCTTAAAGGGCTCTGATTACCTGGGGAGACAGGAGAGGAGAGGAGGAGGTTCTTAAAGAGCTCTGATTACCTGGGGAGACAGGAGAGGAGGGGGTTCTTAAAGAGCTCTGATTACCTGGGGAGACAGGAGAGGAGAGGAGGAGGTTCTTAAAGAGCTCTGATTACCTGGGGAGACAGGAGAGGAGAGGAGGAGGTTCTTAAAGAGCTCTGATTACCTGGGGAGACAGGAGAGGAGAGGAGGAGGTTCTTAAAGAGCTCTGATTACCTGGGGAGACAGGAGAGGAGAGGAGGGGGTTCTTAAAGAGCTCTGATTACCTGGGGAGACAGGAGAGGAGAGGAGGAGGTTCTTAAAGAGCTCTGATTACCTGGGGAGACAGGAGAGGAGAGGAGGGGGTTCTTAAAGAGCTCTGATTACCTGGGGAGACAGGAGAGGAGGGGGTTCTTAAAGAGCTCTGATTACCTGGGGAGACAGGACAGGAGAGGAGGAGGTTCTTAAAGAGCTCTGATTACCTGGGGAGACAGGAGAGGAGGAGGTTCTTAAAGAGCTCTGATTACCTGGGGAGAGAGGAGAGGAGGGGGTTCTTAAAGAACTCTGATTACCTGGGGAGACAGGAGAGGAGGGGGTTCTTAAAGAGCTCTGATTACCTGGGGAGACAGGAGAGGAGAGGAGGAGGTTCTTAAAGAGCTCTGATTACCTGGGGAGACAGGAGAGGAGAGGAGGGGGTTCTTAAAGAGCTCTGATTACCTGGGGAGACAGGAGAGGAGAGGAGGGGGTTCTTAAAGAGCTCTGATTACCTGGGGAGACAGGAGAGGAGAGGAGGGGGTTCTTAAAGAGCTCTGATTACCTGGGGAGACAGGAGAGGAGAGGAGGTTCTTAAAGAGCTCTAATTACCTGGGGAGACAGGAGAGGAGAGGAGGGGGTTCTTGAAGAGCTCTAATTACCTGGGGAGACAGGAGAGGAGAGGAGGAGGTTCTTAAAGAGCTCTGATTACCTGGGGAGACAGGAGAGGAGAGGAGGAGGTTCTTAAAGAGCTCTGATTACCTGGGGAGACAGGAGAGGAGAGGAGGGGGTTCTTAAAGAGCTCTGATTACCTGGGGAGACAGGAGAGGAGAGGAGGGGGTTCTTAAAGAGCTCTGATTACCTGGGGAGACAGGAGAGGAGAGGATGGGGTTCTTAAAGAGCTCTGATTACCTGGGGAGACAGGAGAGGAGAGGAGGAGGTTCTTAAAGAGCTCTGATTACCTGGGGAGACAGGAGAGGAGAGGAGGGGGTTCTTAAAGAGCTCTGATTACCTGGGAAGACAGGAGAGGAGGAGGTTCTTAAAGAGCTCTGATTACCTGGGGAGACAGGAGAGGAGGAGGTTCTTAAAGAGCTCTGATTACCTGGGGAGACAGGAGAGGAGAGGAGGGGGTTCTTAAAGAGCTCTGATTACCTGGGGAGACAGGAGAGGAGAGGAGGAGGTTCTTAAAGAGCTCTGATTACCTGGGGAGACAGGGGAGGAGAGGAGGAGGTTCTTAAAGAGCTCTGATTACCTGGGGAGACAGGAGAGGAGAGGAGGAGGTTCTTAAAGAGCTCTGATTACCTGGGGAGACAGGAGAGGAGGAGGTTCTTAAAGAGCTCTGATTACCTGGGGAGACAGGAGAGGAGGGGGTTCTTAAAGAGCTCTGATTACCTGGGGAGACAGGAGAGGAGAGGAGGGGGTTCTTAAAGAGCTCTGATTACCTGGGGAGACAGGAGAGGAGAGGAGAGGAGGGGGTTCTTAAAGAGCTCTGATTACCTGGGGAGACAGGAGAGGAGAGGAGGAGGTTCTTAAAGAGCTCTGATTACCTGGGGAGACAGGAGAGGAGAGGAGGAGGTTCTTAAAGAGCTCTGATTACCTGGGGAGACAGGAGAGGAGGAGGTTCTTAAAGAGCTCTGATTACCTGGGGAGACAGGAGAGGAGGGGGTTCTTAAAGAGCTCTGATTACCTGGGGAGACAGGAGAGGAGAGGAGGGGGTTCTTAAAGAGCTCTGATTACCTGGGGAGACAGGAGAGGAGAGGAGGGGGTTCTTAAAGAGCTCTGATTACCTGGGGAGACAGGAGAGGAGAGGAGGAGGTTCTTAAAGAGCTCTGATTACATGGGGAGACAGGAGAGGAGAGGAGGAGGTTCTTAAAGAGCTCTGATTACCTGGGGAGACAGGAGAGGAGAGGAGGAGGTTCTTAAAGAGCTCTGATTACCTGGGGAGACAGGAGAGGAGGAGGTTCTTAAAGAGCTCTGATTACCTGGGGAGACAGGAGAGGAGGGGGTTCTTAAAGAGCTCTGATTACCTGGGGAGACAGGAGAGGAGAGGAGGGGGTTCTTAAAGAGCTCTGATTACCTGGGGAGACAGGAGAGGAGAGGAGAGGAGGGGGTTCTTAAAGAGCTCTGATTACCTGGGGAGACAGGAGAGGAGAGGAGGAGGTTCTTAAAGAGCTCTGATTACCTGGGGAGACAGGAGAGGAGGGGGTTCTTAAAGAGCTCTGATTACCTGGGGAGACAGGAGAGGAGAGGAGGAGGTTCTTAAAGAGCTCTGATTTCCTGGGGAGACAGGAGAGGAGAGGAGGAGGTTCTTAAAGAGCTCTGATTACCTGGGGAGACAGGAGAGGAGGAGGTTCTTAAAGAGCTCTGATTACCTGGGGAGACAGGAGAGGAGAGGAGGGGGTTCTTAAAGAGCTCTGATTACCTGGGGAGACAGGAGAGGAGAGGAGGAGGTTCTTAAAGAGCTCTGATTACCTGGGGAGACAGGAGAGGAGAGGAGGGGGTTCTTAAAGAGCTCTGATTACCTGGGGAGACAGGAGAGGAGAGGAGGGGGTTCTTAAAGAGCTCTGATTACCTGGGGAGACAGGAGAGGAGAGGAGGGGGTTCTTAAAGAGCTCTGATTACCTGGGGAGACAGGAGAGGAGAGGAGGAGGTTCTTAAAGAGCTCTGATTACCTGGGGAGACAGGAGAGGAGAGGAGGAGGTTCTTAAAGAGCTCTGATTACCTGGGGAGACAGGAGAGGAGGGGGTTCTTAAAGAGCTCTGATTACCTGGGGAGACAGGAGAGGAGAGGAGGAGGTTCTTAAAGAGCTCTGATTTCCTGGGGAGACAGGAGAGGAGAGGAGGAGGTTCTTAAAGAGCTCTGATTACCTGGGGAGACAGGAGAGGAGGAGGTTCTTAAAGAGCTCTGATTACCTGGGGAGACAGGAGAGGAGAGGAGGGGGTTCTTAAAGAGCTCTGATTACCTGGGGAGACAGGAGAGGAGAGGAGGAGGTTCTTAAAGAGCTCTGATTACCTGGGGAGACAGGAGAGGAGAGGAGGGGGTTCTTAAAGAGCTCTGATTACCTGGGGAGACAGGAGAGGAGAGGAGGGGGTTCTTAAAGAGCTCTGATTACCTGGGGAGACAGGAGAGGAGAGGAGGGGGTTCTTAAAGAGCTCTGATTACCTGGGGAGACAGGAGAGGAGAGGAGGAGGTTCTTAAAGAGCTCTGATTACCTGGGGAGACAGGAGAGGAGAGGAGGGGGTTCTTAAAGAGCTCTGATTACCTGGGGAGACAGGAGAGGAGAGGAGGGGGTTCTTAAAGAGCTCTGATTACCTGGGGAGACAGGAGAGGAGAGGAGGTTCTTAAAGAGCTCTGATTACCTGGGGAGACAGGAGAGGAGGGGGTTCTTAAAGAGCTCTAATTACCTGGGGAGACAGGAGAGGAGAGGAGGAGGTTATTAAAGAGCTCTGATTACCTGGGGAGAAAGGAGAGGAGGAGGTTCTTAAAGAGCTCTAATTACCTGGGGAGACAGGAGAGGAGAGGAGGAGGTTCTTAAAGAGCTCTGATTACCTGGGGAGACAGGAGAGGAGAGGAGGAGGTTCTTAAAGAGCTCTGATTACCTGGGGAGACAGGAGAGGAGGAGGTTCTTAAAGAGCTCTGATTACCTGGGGAGACAGGAGAGGAGAGGAGGAGGTTCTTAAAGAGCTCTGATTACCTGGGGAGACAGGAGAAGAGAGGAGGGGGTTCTTAAAAAGCTCTGATTACCTGGGGAGACAGGAGAGGAGAGGAGGAGGTTCTTAAAGAGCTCTGATTACCTGGGGAGACAGGAGAGGAGAGGAGGGGGTTCTTAAAGAGCTCTGATTACCTGGGGAGTTTGGAACAGATGGTGCCTTGTGGCTTTGTGTGAGACCATGTTTATGTCAAGTTAGGACATAGGCTACTGCTTCACTGTGGTTTGTGTTTGTTGTATTGTTGGTTACTGATGTCCCCTTGGTGTATGTTGTTGGTTACATGAAAAGGGCTAAAAAACAACACATTTGAAGTTTTGGAATGGCCTAGTCAAAGTCCAGACCTAATCCCTACTGAGATGTTGTGGCAGAAACGAGAAGTTCATATTTTTTTGTTATTTGTAAATTCAGGCTCCCTTTATCTAATATTAGGTTTTGGTTGAAGATTTGATAACATTCACTATCAAAAATATTCAAAAATAGAGAAAATCAGAAAGGGGGAAAATACTTTTTCACAGCACTGTATATATACTGTATGTATAAAAAAAAACACATTTCCGTGTCAGCGGACCCCACATGGGGTCACAAATCCCTAGTTCAGGGACCACTGCCATAGCAAATCCCTTTTGGTGCTATATGGAACCTTTTTTTGAAGGTTCTATGAAGAACCATGCTCAAGGTTCTAAATGGAACATGTTGCTAATGTTCTATAAAGAACCATTAGTAAAAGGTTCTATATAGCATCAAAAAAGGGTTCTACTATGGTTGCAACCCTTTTCCTATGGTCCTTTTATAGAACCTTTATGGAGAATGGTTCTATAAAGAACCTTCTTTAATCTTAAATGTTCTTTGTAGATCCTATTGAAAACCACACAGGGTTTTATTCTGGTCAGACATGTTATATTGTTAAAATACCATAGGTGTTATTATTGAGAAGTTGAATCAAATGAGCTTCCTCTGGAACAGCTGGGGTCCCTGAGGAGAGAATTCAGACCCACTGACTGATTTAGTCATCTGTTCTCAACTGACACAAGGCCATAACATGAGTCTTTCACAGGACACCATCACTGGCCATAGTCATATACAAAATGTAATGGCATAACACAACACATCAGATAACCTGACATGACTCTCTCACTCACAGCTGCACAAAAAGAGCTGTGTGTAAACCACGCCCCCAAATATTCTAATGAGCTGCTTCCCCTTCATTTTAATTAGCACTAGAAGAGGAAAGAACCATTTTCTGAACTGTAAAGAACCATTAAAGAGCTCAAAGGGCTATTTGAGTCATTATGGTTCCACATAGAACCATCACCCTTCCCAAAGAACCCTTATGTAGGGTTGCAGTTAAGGTAACTTTCCCCAGGATGTCCAGAACTCCCAGTCGGTACATTACCAGAAGAAGTAAGGAAAAAGCAAGACATCTGGAATCGTCCAACCTGGATTTCTGGAAAATCTGAATTTTGCAAGCCAAAGTCCCACCATGTAATAATGTGTAAATGTTGCCGTCTGTCATCCTGTGGTATAAACAGGACAGTCATCGCTGCCCCCGTTCACTAAAGAAGCCATGGAGAATTCAACAACGAAGACGGAGGGTGTACATCAGATTGTTCCTGACAATCCTGTCCACAAACTCTCCTCCAGTAAGTGAGCATGGGATGCTTCTATTGAATCCAATAAAATCCTTGTCTATTCTATTCTTCAATTGGATTTTATTAGATTCTAGTCTATTCTATTCTTCTATTGGAGTTTATTGGATTCTAGTCTTCTATTCTTCTATTGGATTTTATTGGATTCTAGTCTATTCTTCTATTGGATTTTATTGGATTCTAGTCTTCTATTCTTCTATTGGATTTTATTGGATTCTATTCTATTCTTCTATTGGATTTTATTGGATTCTAGTCTTCTATTCTTCTATTGGATTTTATTGGATTCTATTCTATTCTTCTATTGGATTTTATTGGATTCTAGTCTGTTCTATTCTTAGCGGCTTACCGTTTTAAACATCTGATACTAAAGAGTATGTCTGAGAAATATGTTTGAGGTACAGTGTGTAGTGAATTCGGGGAATAATCCTGACTGGGAGTCAACCCATAACCTTAGGCGTTACGCCAAGAGGTCCAAATCTCTTTTCTTTTGTGACCAACTTTTTATTCAGTTTTGTCATTCTTTTGTTTTTCAAAGCGGGGTTACAAGTACAAAAACAATCAAATAAACGCATACAAAAATAACCCAGCCCCCTTCCACCCGCCCTCATCCTCAAATGTTCCCTGACCAGCCCCCTTCCACCCGCCCTCATCCTCAAATGTTCCCTGACCAGCCCCCTTCCACCCGCCCTCATCCTCAAATGTTCCCTGACCAGCCCCCTTCCACCCGCCCTCATCCTCAATTGTTCCCTGACCAGCCCCCTTCCACCCGCCCTCATCCTCAAATGTTCCCTGACCAGCCCCCTTCCACCCGCCCTCATCCTCAAATGTTCCCTGACCAGCCCCCTTCCACCCGCCCTCATCCTCAAATGTTCCCTGACCAGCCCCCTTCCACCTGCCCTCATCCTCAAATGTTCCCTGACCAGCCCCCTTCCACCCGCCCTCATCCTCAAATGTTCCCTGACCAGCCCCCTTCCACCCGCCCTCATCCTCAAATGTTCCCTGACCAGCCCCCTTCCACCCGCCCTCATCCTCAAATGTTCCCTGACCAGCCCCCTTCCACCTGCCCTCATCCTCAAATGTTCCCTGACCAGCCCCCTTCCACCCGCCCTCATCCTCAAATGTTCCCTGACCAGCCCCCTTCCACCCGCCCTCATCCTCAAATGTTCCCTGACCAGCCCCCTTCCACCTGCCCTCATCCTCAAATGTTCCCTGACCAGCCCCCTTCCACCCGCCCTCATCCTCAAATGTTCCCTGACCAGCCCCCTTCCACCCGCCCTCATCCTCAAATGTTCCCTGACCAGCCCCCTTCCACCCGCCCTCATCCTCAAATGTTCCCTGACCAGCCCCCTTCCACCTGCCCTCATCCTCAAATGTTCCCTGACCAGCCCCCTTCCACCTGCCCTCATCCTCAAATGTTCCCTGACCAGCCCCATTCCTTCTTGTTGTTGATAATTCTAGTGTTATAACTTCTAACAGTAACTGGTAACTGGTTAAATGGGAGAGTGAGGTAGTCGCCATCTTAGAGCCAATCATTTTTCAGCAGCAGTGCTGCTCTCCAGCAGTAATCTTCTCTGATTGATTGAGAGATTCAAGGGGCTATCATCGTTAAGTAACATAACTAAAGGAAAGCATTGAATATTTAAATTCATGAACTTCGTGGGATAAACAGCTATTTATCTGTAGGGCACACCCACATCAAATGAAAGAATGTGCCTACCTGATTTAGGGGACACAGTGACAGTTGCGCATTGTAAAACGTTTCCTTGGTGTTAAATACAGTCAACGAACAAACTTCAAATGTATAAATTGGTGGTTTGGATTACAAAATGCCATGGTCTTATTGTGTCCATATTCTGTTCGAGTTAAAGGATTGTTCAGATTCAAGTAGATCTGTAGACTGTACTTTTTTAATGGCTAGCTCAGAATATGAGCTTTCCAAAAGTAGTTTATATATCATAGTGCACTCCTATTAGGAGCCCAGATAACTTATTTTATAAATCCCATCATTGGAGGTTTCAGTAGCTGGGTTTCCCAAAGGTCTCCATAGCTGACTTAAGTTGTAAATATAGAAAAATGTTTCCTTGCAATGTTCTTAAACCATTAATGTCCATGATATCAGTAAGGATACGGATTCCACATTTGGACCATTGAGGGGATTCTAAAGGCTATCCTCCAGATCACAAGGCATTATTGTGAAATATTGGGAGTGTGGAAATGCCATTTTGATTCCCAGTTACATTGTTTTTCAACTAGAAATTGTGTGAGCAATAATAGGGTTAAAGCATAGTTTTACATTGTGTAAGGGAGGTATCAGTGAAGACCACCTCTTCCAGGGCAATAGGAGCCAGGGGGCAGAATAATCATGTCTAAACCAATTTAGGATGGGGCGAAATGCTAGTGCCTGGAAATACAATTTAAGGTTAGGTACGGATAGTCCTCCTACATCTTTCCCTCTTTGTAAATGTGTTCATTTTATCTGGGATCGTTCACCTTGCCATATACATTTTGAAGCCGCTCTATGACTTTCTGCCCAATAGCCAGAGCCATAGGAAGCATTGAACTACAGAAATCCAGCCGCAACTGGGATATTCCATCTACTGAGGTTGGATTGAATTGATTTGAGCGTTCTGTTAGTTTCTGGCAATGGTTTTATCTACAGAAGAAGCTACACTGAGTATACAAAACAT
This sequence comes from Salmo trutta, assembly GCF_901001165.1. Classification (NCBI taxonomy): domain Eukaryota; kingdom Metazoa; phylum Chordata; class Actinopteri; order Salmoniformes; family Salmonidae; genus Salmo; species Salmo trutta. The sequence continues at coordinate 1,898,307 of NC_042974.1, read as the reverse complement.
TAGGAACACCTGCTCTTTCAATGACAAAGACTTTTGCATTTTGGTAGGACTTCATTGTAAATGAGAATGTGTTCTTAACTGACTTGCCTAGTTAAATAAAGGTCAAATAAAATATTTATAAATAAAATAGCCTGACTAGGTGAATCAAGGTGAAAGCTATAATCCCTTTTTGATGTCACCTGTTAAATCCACTTCAATCAGTATAGATGAAGGGAAGTAAAAATGGAAGGAGACGGGTTAAAGAAGGATTTGTAAGCCTTGAGACATGGATTGTGTATGTGTGCCATTTAGAGGGTGAATGGACAAGACACAAGATTATAGTGCCTTTGAAAGTAGTAGGTGCCAGGCACACTAGTTTGAGTGTGTCAAGAACTGCAATGCTGCTGGGTTTTTCACGCTGAAGAGTTTCTCGTGTGTATCTCGTGTGTATCAAGAATGGTCCACCACCCAAAGGACATCCAGCTAACTTGACACCACATTGGAGTCGACATGGGCCAGCATCCTTGTGGAACACTTATGACACCTAGTAGATTCCATCCCCAGGCGAATTGAGGCTGTTCTGAGGGCAAAAGGGGTACAACTCAATATTAGGAAGGTGTTCCTAATGTTTTGTACACTCTGTGTATATCTACTACCAAATATTTAAAATGGGAAACGATTGAGTTTCCATAAGTAGAATTATTTTGTCGACTGGGGTGGGTGTTGAAAAAATAAATCTGCCTGCGCCTCAGATGCTACATCAGTCCGCTAATAGAGGCCTAGTAAAGGCCAGGTGCACTTCTTTTGTGAAATAAATATTTTTATTAAATTCAGATTTTTCAGGGGGTGCAGCACCCCTACTTCCCACGGCTAGGATTCTAAGGGTTTTCTAATGATCAATTATCCTTTTAAAATTCTAAACTTGGATTAGCTAACACAACGTGCCATTGGAACACAGGAGTGATGGTTGCTGATAATGGGCCTCTGTACGCCTATGTAGATATTCCGTTTCCAGCTACAATAGTCATTTACAACATTAACAATGTCTACACTATTTCTGATCAATTTTATGTTATTTTAATGGACAAAAAAATGTGTTTCTCTTTCAAAAGCAAGGACATTTTTTACATTTTAGTCATTTACAGTAGTGAATGCATACATTTCATGCATTTTTTTTTGTACTGGCCCCCCGTGGGCATCGAACACAGAACCCTGGCGTTGCACACACCATGCTGGCGTTGCAAACACCATGCTCTACCAACTGAGCCACAGGGAAGACACGGGACATTTCTAAGTGACCCCAGACATTTGAACAGTAGTGTATATATATTATTAATGATGTAGTTGTTATCTTTAGTGTTAATAAGACCATAAAAACAGTCCCACAGTGAAACCCAGCCATTGGTTGTTCTCCATCCAGGTCATGGAGTCGCTCCTCCGTCACATTGGCCATTAACTCCAAACTTTCCACTTCAGTAGAGTAGGTATCCATTTTAGAAACGAGCAGTGCAAGAGATTTATTTAACTGTTTTAATTGCAAGTTGAAGGTAGACGTAAGTAACAATCTCTTGGATAGTATTGGTCAACTCTTTCTGTTGTCGGGTGTTTTAATAAACATCTATATTTTGCATTCAAGCCTCAGTTTTGGATGTATTCATTTTTCTGACAGTGTGCGGGTCGCCATGTCTTCCAGTATTGTTATTGTTGACTGCTACTCACCTGGAACAGACACTATTCAGTAGTAAGGACCTTAAGAGAGCAGACGGCATCTTATCATTCATGGGTGTTGAGAACCGCCATGTTCCCACAGGGGAATTCTGAATGGACAGAATAGTCCAGCTACTGGAGAGAAATATACCTGTTACTTTATAATACAGTGACCAGCCCACACCTTAATGTGATGTTATATGTAATACACATTTATTAGAAAATAAGTCACTTCATTCCTAGTTATTTTGCAAAAGAAAAGCCAGGAGAAAGCCACCAGTTTTCAGTGCATGCCAGCGGAACGGGATATAGTTGAAGAGGTTGCCAGGTGTTGGGTTGCCAGGTGTTGGGTTAATGTCACTACTGTATGAGGAAAGAGCCGTAATGTGTCTGACTCTGCTCTCGCCCCACAGATGAGCCATGTCTTGGAGACAAGTCTATATTCTGCCAGATGGAGGTCCTAGCCCGTTACTGTTCCATTCCAGGATACAACAAGCTGTGCTGTGAGTCCTGCAACAAGAAGGAAGGCTTCACCACCCTCTTCTCTCCATCCCCAGACCTCCACAAGACTGGAGGATCCTCCGACTCAGACTCTGAGACGGGCCCAGACCAGGAGACCTCCACCCAGCCCAACCCCACCGCCTCCACCACCCTACCATCTGACTCCCCACTCCCCACCACCCAGAGCCCATCCCGAACCACTAAGACAACTAGACGGCCTCGCTCCACTGCTCAGGGCCTGACCACCTTACCGTCGGCGAGTGCCGTCGTTCCCCAGGGTCCTTCCTTTGGGGTCGGGGATGGAGACTCGGTCCCTGGGCTCCCTTCTCTACCTCCAGGTCCCAGCCCGCCTCTCCGGCCCCGGCTCCGATCCAACGCTGCTCCAGACTCCAATGGAGACCCTGCTTTATCGCCATCTAAAGAGCACAGCAGTCCAAACAACCGCTCTTTAGGCCAATCCGCCGGCCCTGAACCCGGGCCTGCTGGAACTGTGGCTGGCGTTGCTGCTGCCAGGTCAAGAAGGGGGGATGTAGGATCAGACTCAGCTCACAGAACCAGAACAACCAGAACCCTGTCCCATGTGCTGACATGATCACTGACTTATCCTGGGACTTGCTGCTCAGTAATATGGTCCACCGTGACTTCTGTCAGCTAAACGTCATTGCAACGTTGTTACAGCATTAGAGTGTTACAGCGTTACAATGTGACAATGTTACAATATGACAATGTTACAATGTGACAACTTTATTACAACATTATTACAAACATCTGATGGATTGGACTGGACTCTCAACCGATTGCTGCAAGAATAAATTAACATACAATTTAAAATAAATCCATGCCAGTGGACTTAGACCAGTAATGGTTACCTCATCGAACCAGCAGAGTGATCTCTATGCATTTGCACTGCATCACTCAGCCCTCTCTGCTTCAGTTAATAAATGGAATAATAAACAAGAAAATAAAATGGTGCTGGAACTAAAATGACTACAAGACATGTTAAACAATGTGACGACTGCATTGCTACCATTTACTTCCTGATCTGTGTACAGTTGTGCAAACATATTATGAAAGTGCATCAGAACTACTTATTGAACTTTAATATTGTGAAGATATTGTTTGGCACGGCCAAAAACCTTAACTTTGGGGGCTGTCACAAGTTGAAGTGGTGATGTCACAAGTTTGGAGATGATGTCACAAGTTTGGAGATGATGTCACAATGTATTGGTGATGATGTCGCAGTGTCTTGGTGATGATGTAACATCCTCCAGGGAGCTTTGTAACCTCTGCCCATTGGTGCTCTTATTGTTGACGTGCTTCCCAAACAACCATTTACAAGAGATTGACCTCAGAGGTCATCTAAAGGTCAACAGGTCAAGTCTGTTTGTAAAGCCAACCCCACTGTAGCATGCACATTACCTTTGTGGAAAAACTCACATATGCTTTAAAAGATAAAAAAAGAAAACCATTCTTGATATTTTTTTTGTAAGTGATATATTTTTTTCAAGTAATATTGTATATAGTGTACATTTCAGCAGCATAGTATTATCTAAGAAACTAACAGCCAGCCAACAGAATGTAAAGTAGAATGATGTCAGTGGAGAAGTAGAGAGAATGCTGGAAGTCTGCAGAGTGGTTGGTCTGATGTCACGCTGTTTCAACTTGTGCATTACCTCATTCCTGTCTTGCAGTTCATAACATCATTATGTGTATTGTATAGTTCTTGTATATACATGAATGAAAAGCTTTAAATGTTAATATTTATTAAATTTTTAAATGGTAGGGAGGAGAAAAAAAAACGTTTGAAGGAAAAATGTAAAAGTTGTCGTCTTTTTTGCGTCATCTTGGTCCGAGTCGAAAGCTAATTAATCAGCTGGTGAAAACACTCAGTCAGGTTAGGACAATACCTTGTGGTTCAAATACTTTTTCCTATCTTCAAACCTTTTTTTATGCTAACAGTAGGATTCAGTTCATACCCAGACCACGTCTTGAAGGGACAATCTGCAGTTGATGCATCACTTTTTACACTTCAAAATATTGATGATGTATACCCATTGATTCTTGAAGAATAGAATTTATAGACGCCTCATTGTCTTAGTTCAACTGTCCTACCCCATCAGAACTCAAAATACGCTGAGTGTACAAAACATTAGGAACACCTTCCTAATATTGAGTTGTACCCCTTTTCCACTCAGAACAGCCTCAATTCGTCAGGTCATGGACTCTACAAGGTGTCAAAAGCATTCCACAGGGATGCTGACCCATGTTGACTCCAATGCTTCCCACAGTTCTGTCAAGTTAGCTGGATGGCCTTTGGGTGGTGGACCATTCTTGATACACACGGGAAACTGTTGAACGTGAAAAACCCAGCAGCGTTGCAGTTCTTGACACACTCAAACCGGTGCTCCTGGCACCTACTACCAAATCCCGTTCAAAGGCACTTAAATATTTTGTCTTGTCCATTCACCCTCTGAATGACACACATACACAATTCATGTCTCAACTGTCTCCTCCCCTTCATCTACACTGATTTGAAGTGAATTTAACAGGTGACATCAATAAGGGATCATCGCTTTCACCTGGTCAGTCTGACCACCTCCGGCTCTATCCAGGGACCCATTGTGTCTGGATATCTTCTTACAAGTTTAGATCTGTACAGTGAAGTGAAGCCATTTATATCATCCTTATCCCACACTCTAAAATCATTGACAGGTGGCCCCATTGACTTATGCCATCAATTTGTATCTTAAAATAAATACATCAATATTAGCTGTGAAATAATTTTCAGACAGGGAGAGACCAGGAAATGAGGTCACAATGCGGACAGTGGGCAGATAAGACATTTTAATGCCATGTGTAGACACTTTTCATAGAATATCCCAATCCGAATGTGGACAATATCAGGACACATGACATGTTAGCACTAGGTATTATAACGGTGGATTCTGAATGATGGTGGTGACGAGTTGTCGTGCAGAGTACCGCGTTATTGGAAACTCACACTGTTCTGCAGGCAGTATTGCCGGTTTTGACTAGATGGAGTACAGCAAACTTTTCGTAGTAAGGTTAGGATAACTTACGTAGCAAGTTAGGAGAATTAACATAGCAAGTTATGAGAATTAGGTTAAGGTTAGGAAAAGGGTTAGGGTTAAAAGTCACCTAAAATCAATGTGTTCGAGACCACTTAAAGTGAGATCGATTGAAGACCAAGACCGGAGAAAATGGAGCCACTCTACAAATGTTTACTAACCCAAACACAGTGGGGAACAATGGGCCTTCTACGCATTCAGAGAAGGGCTAAGGATGAATAAAATAAGGATTATAATAATGATAATTTTTGTATTGGTGAATTATACTATACATGCATTAAACTGCACCCATCTATTCTGCCAACAATGCCTTAGTGTACGTCATGTAATGCCGAGTCAAATATAACCTATTTTTAAAACCTCTCATGAAGTTGGTTATGTGGCATAAACTGGGAATTTTGATATTTTTGACTGACATGATTGTCTGTTTGTTTCATATCTGCAAAGTAGTTAACACTGTCAGTTCCACTTTAAGGTCAGAGGTTAATTTTGAGTGCTAAAAGTGACATGTTTTTTTTGCAAAGAGAAGGAATTGCTTAATGGTTGTGTTTTTTATTCTTCTGATTGGCACCTACTGGCTTATTATGTTAGAGTTTATGGACTGCTTATCCTTTAACATCATGCTGTCTGTGACTGCTGTCTTTCCATCAGCCCTATGCAGTGGTGTAGTGGTGCTTTAACATCGTGCTGTCTGTGACTGCTGTCTTTCCATCAGACCTATGCAGTGGTGTAGTGGTGCTTTAACATCGTGCTGTCTGTGACTGCTGTCTTTCCATCAGCCCTATGCAGTGGTGTAGTGGTGCTTTAACATCGTGCTGTCTGTGACTGCTGTCTTTCCATCAGACCTATCCAGTGATGTAGTGGTGCCTGGAGAAGTGGGTGCACTCTAATTTAGCCAAAAAGTTCCCAAACGGCCCGTCCAGCGGAGGATTGTTTTCACACGTGGTGTCTTTCCTATGTTTTCAGATTTTCACTCTCAAAATCACACCTTTTTTTAAATAGAAAAAATAAAAACGAGATTGTTTGAAGTCAACAACAATGCTTAAACCACATCAATCTGATTGGGTGGGTCTGTCAGGGCCCGGCTCCCCAGTGGGTGGGCCTGTCAGGGCCCGGCTCCCCAGTGGGTGGGCCTGTCAGGGCCTGGATCTCCAGTGGGTGGGCCTGTCAGGGCCTGGCTCCCCAGTGGATGGGCCTGTCAGGACCCGGCTCCCCAGTGGGTGGGCCTGTCAGGGCCCGGCTCCCCAGTGGGTGGGCCTGTCAGGGCCCGGCTCTCCAGTGGGTGGGCCTGTCAGGGCCCGGCTCCCCAGTGGGTGGGCCTGTCAGGGCCCGGCTCCCCAGTGGGTGGGCCTGTCAGGGCCCGGCTCTCCAGTGGGTGGGCCTGTCAGGGCCCGGCTCCCCAGTGGGTGGGCCTGTCAGGGCCCGGCTCTCCAGTGGGTGGGCCTGTCAGGGCCCGGCTCCCCAGTGGGTGGGCCTGTCAGGGCCCGGCTCCCCAGTGGGTGGGCCTGTCAGGGCCCGGCTCTCCAGTGGGTGGGCCTGTCAGGGCCCGGCTCCCCAGTGGGTGGGCCTGTCAGGGCCTGGCTCTCCAGTGGGTGGGCCTGTCAGGGCCTGGCTCCCCAGTGGGTGGGCCTGTCAGGGCCTGGCTCCCCAGTGGGTGGGCCTGTCAGGGCCCGGCTCCCCAGTGGGTGGGCCTGTCAGGGCCCGGCTCTCCAGTGGGTGGGCCTGTCAGGGCCCGGCTCCCCAGTGGGTGGGCCTGTCAGGGCCTGGCTCCCCAGTGGGTGGGCCTCTGTCCACCAAGGCTCATCCATGTCTACGTCCCTGATGCAAACAGCGCGTGATGACATCACAAATAGCCTACTAACCAACACTTCTGACTAAACGTTTTCCAACACCTGGTTTACTTACCCTTTGTTGCCTTAGTTAGCATTTACTGGTAGATTCATAAGTTGAAACGTCTTTCCTATCCTACCGGATACCGATGTCATTCTTCTGTGAGCTGCTCCATGCCAAAACCAGTTGACAGAGTCACACTCTTGCTGCGAGTACAAATGACAGAGTACAAATGTATCCGACACCGTACTACAACACTGCCTAAAACGCTACAATTGTCCCCGACGCTACTTGAACATATCTAGCCACAAACAGACCTGCCCTGAGAACAGCCTTTGTTTCCAATAAGGCTGCGTGTCCTGCAGCACTAAAACGATCATTAGAACAGCCGTTGTTTCCAATAAGGCTGCTTTTCCTCCATCACTAAAACAATCATTAGAACAGTGTTTGTTTCCAATAAGGCTGCTTGTCCTGCAGCACTAAAATGATCATTAGAACAGCGTTTGTTTCCAATAAGGCTGCTTGTCCTGCATCACTAAAACGATCATTAGAACAGCCTTTGTTTCCAATAAGGCTGCTTGTCCTGCAGCACGAAAACAATCATTAGAACAGCATTTCTTTCCAATAAGGCTGCTTGTCCTGCAGCACTAAAACAATCATTAGAACAGCGTTTCTTTCCAATAAGGCTGCTTGTCCTGCAGCACTAAAACAATCATTAATTAGAACAGCGTTTGTTTCCAATAAGACTGCTTGTCCTCCATCACTAAAACGATCATTAGAACAGCGTTTGTTTCCAATAAGGCTGCATGTCCTCCATCACTAAAACGATCATTAGAACAGCGTTTGTTTCCAATAAGGCTGCATGTCCTCCATCACTAAAACGATCATTAGAACAGCGTTTGTTTCCAATAAGGCTGCTTGTCCTGCAGCACTAAAACAATCATTAGAACAGTGTTTGTTTCCAATAAGGCTGCTTGTCCTCCATCACTAAAACGATCATTAGAGCAGCGTTTGTTTTCAATAAGACTGAATGTCATCCATCACTAAAACGATCATTAGAACAGCGTTTGTTTCCAATAAGACTGCATGTCCTCCATCACTAAAACGATCATTAGAACAGCGTTTGTTTCCAATAAGGCTGCATGTCCTCCATCACTAAAACGATCATTAGAACAGCGTTTGTTTCCAATAAGGCTGCATGTCCTCCATCACTAAAACGATCATTAGAACAGCGTTTGTTTCCAATAAGGCTGCATGTCCTCCATCACTAAAACGATCATTAGAACAGCGTTTGTTTCCAATAAGGCTGCATGTCCTCCATCACTAAAACATATATTTTTCCTCCTCTTCTCTGTGCTTTATTAACATTGTATTTATGAAATGGAAATGTAAAAAGAGGAGTGTTTTTGAAAATACTCTGCTGGAAACAATATTTGAAGACATGAAGGTTATTTCCTTTTCCTGTCCAGAATGCACCACACCATACTGTACAGTCAGCTACTAATATTGCATCTGATAGTAGACTGAAAGGCATTTCTTTTGGAGGTGTTTCAGGCAGTTGCAGACTTACAGAAGACATAGAAAATACATAGTCATGAGGTTTGTGTGGTTTATTATTATATATATATATATTTAAATGTAACCTTTATTTAACCAGGCAAGTCAGTTAAGAACAAATTCTTATTTACAATGAGGGCCTACACCGGCCAAACCCGGGCGGCGCTGGGCCAATTGTACGCCGCCCTATGGGACTCCTAATCACGGCCAATTGTGATACAGCCTGGACACTGGTACAGTATATTATTCATGAATTCCTATTATGAGCTCAGCTTGTTCTCTCAGACGGGCAGACCCGTGTGTGTGTGTGTGTGTGTGTGTGTGTGTGTGTGTGTGTGTGTGTGTGTGTGTGTGTGTGTGTGTGTGTGTGTGTGTGTGTGTGTGTGTGTGTGTGTGTGTGTGTGTGTGTGTGTGTGTGTGTGTGTGTGTGTGTGTGTGTGTGTGTGTGTGTGTGTGTGTGTGTAATTATTTTGCTATGTAGCGGTGTAGCTAACTACAGGAACTACACACTACTGTTTTACCATGTAGCGGTGTAGCTAACTACTGGAACTGCACACTACTGTTTTACCATGTAGCGGTGTAGCTAACTACAGGAACTACACACTACTGTTTTACCATGTAGCGGTGTAGCTAACTACTGGAACTGCACACTACTGTTTTACCATGTAGCGGTGTAGCTAACTACTGGAACTACACACTACTGTTTTACCATGTAGCGGTGTAGCTAACTACTGGAACTACACACTACTGTTTTACCATGTAGCGGTGTAGCTAACTACTGGAACTACACACTACTGTTTTGGCAAAAATAAAATATGGCTAAAGTAGGCAATCATTTACTGTCTTTTTCAGCATGCCACCTGCCTAATTTTCATTTGAAATGTTGTTTTGGGGTCTTTAACAGGCGGCAAAATTACACATTCTGTTAAGATATGAACCCAAAGTGATCTATTCTTGCAATGTGTAGTCTATGACATTTCAGATTAAGATATGATACTTTTTCACAAAGTAGTTTGGATGGAGTGAGCTTTAGTGCAGCTTAACTTATTCCCGTGTGAAGTAATTGGTAGCTTGGTAAACTATATATTCAGAGTAGCTTCAACCAACACTTCCTGTGTGTGTGTGTGTGTGTGTGTGTGTGTGTGTGTGTGTGTGTGTGTGTGTGTGTGTGTGTGTGTGTGTGTGTGTGTGTGTGTGTGTGTGTGTGTGTGTGTGTGTGTGTGTGTGTGTGTGTGTGTAGATGTGTGTGTCTGTCACACACCCTGAAAGAGAGGGCACCCTGGCATGTCTTCACAGCGGTGGGTGGCTATCCTCTGGGTGTCTGGGTGCTCCTAGTGAAAGGCCAGAACCAGCCTGCAGATGGTTCTGACTCTCTGTGTGTGTGTGTGTGTGAATGGCAGCCAGGTCCTTCAGTCTCTCTCTAAGTCTCTCTCTCTCTCTGTCTCTACTCCCAAGCACTCAACTCCAGTTAGTGTGTGTCAGAGAGTGTGTGCGGTGGTTGTCTGGCTCTAGACACTGTGGGAGCATGGTGGTTTGTGTGTCGCTGAGTAGGTCCCTCGGCCAGCCGTCTGCGCAGACACCGGGTGAAATCCACCTGCGCTCGCGGCAAAGCTTGATTGACGATTGACTTTGGCAGCCAGCCCTGAAAATACAGTACATACATATTCAATCTTCAAATCAAATCACATTTTATTAGTCACATGCACAGAATACAACAGGTGTACACCTTACAGTGAAATGCTTACTTACAAGCCCTTAACCAACAATTCAGTTTTAAGAAAATACCTAAAACAAAGTAAAAGATATGAATAACAAATAATTAAAGAGCAGCAGTAAATAACAATAGCGGGGCTATATACAGGGGGTACCGTTGTCGAGGTAATTGAGGTAATATGCACATGTAGGTAAAGTTATTAAAGTGATTATGCATAGATAATAACAGAAACCCCAAACAACATCTATGTTAGAAACGGGCACACATACATACATACATACATACATACATACATACATACATACATACATACATACATACATACATACATACATACATACATACATAATTATTCGCTCCTATGGCCTATTTATTGCCTACCTCCTCATGCCATTTGCACACACTGTATATAGACTTCCTTTTTTTCTACTGTGTCATTGACTTGTTTATTGTGTTATTGGCTTGTTTATTGTTTACTCCATGTGTAACTCTGTGTTGTTGTCTGTGTCACACTGCTTTGCTTTATCTTGGCCAGGTCGCAGTTGTAAATGAGAACTTGATCAACTAGTCTGCCTGGTTAAATAAAGGTGAAATAAATAAAAAAAAATTAAAATAAATAAATACAGTGCATTCGGAAAGTATTCAGACCCCTTGACTTTTTCCACATTTTGTTACGTTACGGCCTAATTCTAAAATGGATTAAATCAAAATTGTCCTCAATCTACACACAATACCCCATAACGACAAAGTGAAACAGGTTTAAAAAATGTTTTTAATATATTTACATAAGAATTCAGACCCTTTGCTATGAGACATGAAATTGAGCTCAGGTGCATCCTGTTTCCATTGATCATCCTTGAGATTTTTCTACAACTTGATTGGAGTCCACCTGTGGTAAATTCAATTGATTGGACATGATTTGGAAAGGCACACACCTGTCTATTTGAGTCCACCTGTCTATATAAGGTCCCACAGTTGACAGTGCATGTCAGAGCAAAAATCAAGCCATGAGGTCGAAGGAATTGCGTGTAGAGCTCCAAGACAGGATTGTGTCGAGGCACAGATCTGGGGAAGGGCACCAAAACAATTCTGCAGCATTGAACATCCCCAAGAACACAGTGGCCTCCATCATTCTTAAATGGAAGAAGTTTGGAACCACCAAGACTCTTCCTAGAGCTGGCTGCCCGGCCAAACTGAGCAATCAGGGGAGAAGGGCCTTGGTCAGGGAGGTGACCAAGAACCCGATAGTCACTCTGACAGAGCTCCAGAGTTCCTCTGTGGAAATGGGAGAACCTTCCAGAAGGATAACCATCTCTGCAGCACTCCACCAATCAGGCCTTTATGGTAGAGTGGCCAGACATAAGCCACTCCTCAGTAAAAGACACATGACAGCTCGCTTGGAGATGGCCAAAAGGTACCTAAAGTTCTCTCAGACCATGAAAAACAAGATTCTCTGGTCTGATGAAACCAAGGTTGAAGTCTTTGGCCTGAATGCCAAGTGTCACGTCTGGAAGAAACCTTGCACCATCCCTACGGTGAAGCATGTGGGGATGTTTTTCAGTAGCAGGGATTGGGAGACTAGTCAGGATCGAGGGAAAGATGAACAGAGCAAAGTACAGAGAAGTCCAGAGCGTTCAGGACCCTCAGACTGGGATGAAGGTTCACCTTCCAACAGGATAACGACCCTAAGCACACGGCCAAGATAATGTAGGAGTGGCTTCGGGACAAGTCTCTAAATGTCCTTGAGTTGCCCAGCCAGAGCCCGGACTTGAGCCTGATCGAACATCTCTGGCATGACCTGAAAATAGCTGTGCACCGACGCTCCCAATCCAACCTGACAGAGCTTGAGAGGATCGGCAGAGAAGAATGGGAGAAACTCCCCAAATACAGGTGTGCCAAGCTTGTAGCGTCATACCTAAGAAGATTCAAGGCTGTAATCTCTGCCAAAGGTGCTTCAACAAAGTACTGGGTAAAGGGTCTGAATACTTACAGAAATGTGATATTTCAGGTTTTTTTTGTTATAAATTAGTAAAGAAAATCTAAAAACCTGTTTTTGCTTTGTCATTATGAGGTATTGTGTGTAGATTGATGAGAAAAAAATAACAATTTAATATATTTTAGAATAAGACTGTAACCTAACAAAATGTGGAAAAAGTCAAGGGGTCTGAATATTTTCAGAAGGAACTGTACTGTTCATACATACAGTGGCAGTGAGAGCAGCGCTCTAATGAAGGTAGACCATATCTCACTATATGTGTAAATTAGGTGTCATCATGGTGATGAAGGTAGACCATGTCTCATCCTATGTGTAAATGAGGTGTCATCGTGGGGATGAAGGTAGACCATATCTCACTATATGTGTAAATTAGGTGTCATCATGGTGATGAAGGTAGACCATGTCTCATCCTATGTGTAAATGAGGTGTCATCATGGTGAAAGGATTGGAACATTAATTTGTATTTGTCTTGTTTAGTCTTATGAAAAATGTTAAAGTGCACGCTATGCCAGCCGTGAAGCCTTCTGCTGCTTCAGTGGTGGTCCAGTCCCTGCACAGCAGCATTTGTGTGCTTGCATTTCATTGAATGGTCTTGCTTGATCAGACATGTTCTCTAAGGAAGTTCTATAACGTATCAGTACAGCAGTCTTAGCAACCTGAAGACCTATATATAGAAGGTTCCAGCAGCTGAAAGTGACAGGTCATTTCCTGTGAAACATCATGCTTAGCTTCATTTGACAGAAAGTGTTTAGAGAAAGATGTTGCTGCCAACCCTAATGGCAGCAGCAGGAGCCAGGTGTGTGTGTGTGTGTGTGTGTGTGTGTGTGTGTGTGTGTGTGTGTGTGTGTGTGTGTGTGTGTGTGTGTGTGTGTGTGTGTGTGTGTGTGTGTGTGTGTGTGTGTGTGTGTGTGTGTGTGTGTGTGTGTGTGTGTGTGTGTGTGTGTGTGTGTGTGTGTGTGTGTGTGTGTGTGTGTGTGTGTGTGTGTGTGTGTGTGAAACCCCTATTGGCAAATGCATCTGACAGCAAAACATGTTGATATTTTGAGCTTGTAGAGGATGGAGGAGCAGCTTTAGCTGTGGTGTGATGAAAGACTCTATCTGTGTCACCAAAGCGTTACTTGAGCTGACATAAGCAATGTTTACCGTGAATGCAGTCTCTGCTAAAGTGGGAACATTGACTGACTGCTATAGCTACAGGTCATTTTTGTTATTATTTAAATGTTTTATTTCACCTTTATTTAACCAGGTAGGCCGGTTGAGAACAAGTTCTCATTTACAACTGCGACCTGGCCAAGATAAAGCAAAGCAGTGCGACAAAAACAACAACACAGAGTTACACATAAACAACATACAGTCAATAACACAATAGAAAAATATATGTACAGTGTGTGCAAATGTAGAAGATTAGGGAGGTAAGGCAATAAATAGGCCATAGAGGTGAAATAATTACAATTTAGCATTAACACTGGAGTGATAGATGTGCAGATGATGATGTGCATGTAGAGATACTGGGGTGCAAAGGAGCAAAAAGATAAATAACAATATGGGGATGAGGTAGTTGGGTGTGCTATTTACAGATGGTCTGTGTACAGGTGCAGTGATCGGTAAGCTGCTCAGATAGCTGATGCTTAAATGTAGAGAGGGAGATATAAGTCTTCAGCTTCAGTGATTTTTGCAATTCGTTCCAGTCATTGGCTGCAGAGAACCAGAAGGAAAGGCGGCCAAAGCAGGTGTTGGCTTTGGGGATGACCAGTGAGATATACCTGCTGGAGCGCGTGCTACCTGTGGGTGTTGCTATGGTGACCAGTGAGCTGAGATAAGTTGGGGCTTTACCTAGCAAAGACTTACAGATGACCTGGAGCCAGTGGGTTTGGTGACGAATATGTAGCGAGGGCCAGCCAACGAGAGCATACAGGTCGCAGTGGTGGGTAGTATATGGGGCTTTGGTGACAAAATGGATGGCACTGTGATAGTAAACTGGATGTCTGAGTAGAGTGTTGGAGGCTATTTTGTAAATGTCATCGCCAAAGTCAAGGATCTGTAGAATAATCAGTTTTACGAGGGTATGTTTGGCAGCATGAGTGAAGGATGCTTTGTTGTGAAATAGGAAGCCGATTCTAGATTTAATTTTGGATTAGAGATGCTTAATGTGAGTCTGGAAGGAGAGTTTACAGTCTAACCAGACACCTAGATATTTGTAGTTGTCCACATATTCTAAGTCAGAACCGTCCAGAGTAGTGATGCTAGTCGGGCAGTTGGGTACGGGCAGCAATCGGTTGAAGTTTTACTAGCATTTAAAAGCAGTTGGAGGCCACGTACAGAGTGTTGTATGGCATTGAAGCTCATTTGGAGGTTTATTAACACAGTGTCCAAAGAAGGGCCAGATGTATACAGAATGGTGTCTGTGCAGAGGTGGATCAGAGAATCACCAGCAGCAAGAGCGACATCATTGATATATACAGAGAAAAGAGTTGGCCCAAGAATTGAACCCTGTGGCACCCCCATAAAGACTGCCAGAGGTCTGGACAACTGGCCCTCCGATTTGACACACTGAACTCTATCAGAAAAGTAGTTGGTGAACCAGGCGAGGCAATCATTTGAGAAGCCAAGGCTATTAATGCGGTGATTGACAGAGTCGAAAGCCTTGGCCAGGTCGATGAAGAAGGCTGCACAGTACTGTCTTTTATCGAGGGCGGTTATGATATCGTTTAGGACCTTGAGCGTGGCTGAGGTGCACCCATGACCAGCTCGGAAACCAGATTGCATAGTGGAGAAGGTACGGTGGGATTCGAAATGGTCGGTGATCTGTTTGTTAACTTGGCTTTCAAAGATTTTAGAAAGGCAGGGCAGGATGGATATAGGTCTGTAGCAGTTTGGCTCTAGAGTGTCTCCCCCTTTGAAGAGGGGGATGACCGTGGCAGCTTTCCAATCTTTTTGTGGTTCTCAGACGATACAAAAGAGAGGTTGACCAGGCTAGTAATAGGGGTTGCAACAATTGTGGCGGATCATTTTAGAAAGAGAGGGTCCAGATTGTCTAGCCCAGCTGATTTGTACTGGTCCAGGTTTTGCAGCTCTTTCAGAACATCAGCTGTCTGTATTTGGGTGAAGGAGAAGTGATTTTCACAGCAGCTTTAGTCGTTGATGGTAGCCTTGAATATCAATTCAAACCTCCTCTTAAGTAGCCTGAGGGCCAGTCTGTTAGTGTGATATGTCATATGAACATGTTTGGCATGACAATGAATGACAAGGAGTCGGCACAATAGCACAAACAGACTGGCACTCAGGCTACTTAAAGGGGAGGTTTGAATTGATATTCATGATCTAAACTGACGTGATGACATCCTAGTCCATGTGTAGCCTAACAAGTTGGGGTCAATCAATTTGAATTCAAGTCACTCAATTCAGGCAGTGGATACGAAATTAAAGTTGATAAAAAAAAAAGAAAAGAAAATCTACCTTGACATCCATGTTGAGGAGCCACGTAAAGTGGCTCCTGCCTGTGTCGTCTGCCAGGGGCTCGATGACAATACACGTTGGTCCGTCCTCCGCTCTGTTCAGATCAAGTAAACAAAATCACTCATTAAAACTCTATTAACAATGTAATGAATAGAAACCTACAGCATGATTATTAACTGAACCTAAAATAACCTTTATATCAAATAACCTTTGCAATGGCCCTTCTGTGACAGCATGAGCCATAAACAGGCTTTGGTCCAAGCGCACCCTCTATCCAACTCTATGAGCCAGGCTTATCCGAGCAAAGCCGGTGTTCTTGTTACCTGACGAAGCCTTTCTGAGGAGGGAAGGACTCCAGGTGTGTGGCTGCTCCCCCCAGATAGATACATGACTCCTGTCTGGAGAAGTGTCTCACACTCAGGAAGTCTCTCTGGCCTATCAGGTTGCCGGCTGTCTCTGCTGACACCTCGTGCGTAACCATGGTTTCCGGGCCAGCTTGCTTTAGAACCTTCAACACAAGAGACAGACTGACAATACAATATCATTTACTGTACTGCTATGTGTCCCAAATAGGACCATATTCCCTATATGGTGCACTGCTTTCTCATGTCACAACTAGTGCACTGTATAGGGAGTAGGATGCCAGTTGGGACGAAGGCTTTATAATGCCAGCTGAAGACACAGGATCTGCCGTAGCAGTTTGTTCTTCCCTCATCAGAATGTCACCAGACAAGTGTGATATCCTGGTGTTGTAAAGACTATCGACGCTGTGTGGTCCACATCTACCGTAAAACTATTGACTATCAACTATCGACACTGTGTGGTCCACATCTACTGTAAAACTAGCGACACTATCAACTATCGACGCTGTGTGGTCCACATCTACCATAAAACTATTGACTATTGACACTGTATGGTCCACGTCACTATCAACTATCGACGCTGTGTGGTCCACATCTACCGTAAAACTATTGACACTATCGACTATTGACACTGTGTGGTCCACATCTACCGTAAAACTATCGACTATTGACACTGTGTGGTCCACGTCTACCATAAAACTATCGACTGTTGACACTGTGTGGTCCACGTCTACCGTAAAACTATTGACTATTGACACTGTATGGTCCACGTCTACCGTAAAACTATCGACTATTGACACTGTGTGGTCCACGTCTACCGTAAAACTATCGACTGTTGACACTGTGTGGTCCACGTCTACCGTAAAACTATCGACTGTTGACACTGTGTGGTCCACGTCTACCGTAAAACTATCGACTATTGACACTGTGTGGTCCACGTCTACCGTAAAACTATTGACTATTGACACTGTATGGTCCACGTCTACCGTAAAACTATCGACTATTGACACTGTGTGGTCCACGTCTACCGTAAAACTATTGACTATTGACACTGTGTGGTCCACGTCTACCGTAAAACTATTGACTATTGACACTGTGTGGTCCACGTCTACCGTAAAACTATCGACTATTGACACTGTGTGGTCCACGTCTACCGTAAAACTATTGACTATTGACACTGTATGGTCCACGTCTACCGTAAAACTATCGACTATTGACACTGTGTGGTCCACGTCTACCGTAAAACTATCGACTATTGACACTGTGTGGTCCACGTCTACCGTAAAACTATCGACTGTTGACACTGTGGTCCACGTCTACCATAAAACTTCAGTTCATAGCCCGGGTGGTTATTTGCTTAATTCACTGAATACATCAGGCCCTTATTAGAGACAGGCTTCTATTTGAGCCAGGTGTTTATTTCCTTAATGCATACAGCTTTTGCTCATTTGCATTGTTAATTGTTTAATTCCAGCATTCACTTCCAGTATTTTAATCCATGTATTCATTTCCTGCACTGATGTGTTATCATTTACACACTGTGTCACGTTTCTTGTTTCAGTATGCCTCTATAAAAATATATATTATTCTCCTATTTGACCGTGCATTTTCTGCAGTTCTTACTTTCGCCACTAGAAGGCGGACTGACAATTTCTGGGGGTCTGTAGTCCTGAAGTTGTTGACTGTTTTATGCTTACCTAATTTTTAACAAGTGATTACTGAATTATTTAAACCCCTATAGTCGATTGACACACCAGTACGTCAATCTAAGTAACACAATAAACAATTCCCCATCATAATCTCCAGTTTAAGCTAGAGATTTGGTATCTGTTTTTTTGTATGGAATGCGTCTCAATCCGCCAATGTCGCACTTCCGCGTCTGCGGTGGAAGGTGGCAGAGCTAGAGCGGTGTTTGTCAAACCATGAGACAACCCCACAAAATCGGTCTTCTCAAGAAAATGTCTGTAGCGTCGGAACGCTCTATGACCCCAACAAATGTCAGGGGACTCGTCTGAAGTCAGTACCATCGATGTGCTTATAATAGCAAAGGCCAAATTTAGTATTTTCTCAAATAATTTTGTTATATATTTTTTTACACCTAAAGGGGTCCTAAAATTCAAAATAAAAAAGCTGAATGATCCATAGTGTGCCCATCGTAAAACAATTCCATATGTCAGCTTAGATGAGTCTGCTTATCTTGATGTTGTTTTCTTTTATTCATAATATTTTATTGAAGAAGAAATATAAACAATATTTTTTTTTAAATAATTTGCAGTCACGTTGCTTTTTTATTTATTTGTTTACCCCTAATCCTTCAGAACATTCCCTGTTGATCCCCGACCCCCTCCCTGTTTCCCACCCTTCCTAATGCCTCCCGGTCCCCCCACCCCTAAAATCACAGAGAAAAAAGGATAAATAAATAAACAAAGTAATACAAATAAAATAACAATAATAATAATAGGTATTATAATAATAGCATTAATAATAGTTTTAGAAACACCTTATTACAAATATGTACCAATTTACAGACCATAATACACATACTTAGCAGATAAATAGTATTCCAGTTGGATAATAACACATGTGTATATGTAGAATAACATTCTAAAGGATGCCATAATAGATGGAGACCAAGGAGAACAGAAGATCAATGATTTCCTAAGGGGGAGGTGTTAAGATTACACATTGACCAACAACTACCCTACTATGATGGACCAGTTACCTTGATGTTTTTGATGCTTGGGTTCCACTGGTGCATCTCCTCCACCTTCCACAGGATGTGATGTATCTCTTCTGGGGTGGCGTCTAACACAGTCTCCAGTCTGAAGACTTTCCTGTCCCCAGACAACACTTTACTGTAGATCACATCCCCGTTCTCCTACGACAGACATTTACAGGAAATGTTGTAATGTGGCATCCTTATGATTTCCTTTAACAACACAGTTTCAAGAAGGTTTCTAATGATGTCCTGATTTTCTATAGAACACAGTTACTGTACGTTCTCTTGTGATAGTCTTTCTACTTCATTTGGTCTTGAGATTACAGAACATTTCTCTACTCCAGAGTTACAACGTTTTGGTAGTGTGGCATCTACGAAGGGAAAACCAGCCACGTCGCGGACACTAACGTCTTGCTTCCGGTCAAGCTAAACACCTTCTTTGCCCGCTTTGAGGTTAACACAGTGCCACCCACGCAGCCCGCTACCAAAGACTGCTTTTCATTGACTTTAGCCCCGCCCTGTGCAACTGGATCCTGGACTTCCTGACGGGCCGCCCCCCAGGTAGTGAAGGTAGGAACAACACTTTCACTTCGCTGATCCTCAACACAAGGGTGCGTGCTCAGCCCCCTCCTCTACTCCCTGTTCACCCATGACTGCGTGGCCACAAACGGCTGCAACTCAGTCATCGAGTTTGCAGATGACACAACAGTAGTAGGCCTGATTACCAATAATGACAAGACAGCCTACTGGGGGGAGGTGAGGGCCCTGCGAGTGTGGTGCCAGGAAAATAACCTCTCTCTCAATGTCGACAAAACAAAGGAGCTGATTGTGGACTTCAGGAAACAGCAGAGGGAGCACGCCCCTATCCACATCGACGGTATCACAGTGGAGCAGGTGTAAAGCTTCAAGTTCCTCAACATACACATCACTGACGATCTGAAATTTGGCTTGGCACCTAAAACCCTCACAAACTTCTATAGATGCACAATTGAGAGCATCCTGTCGGGCTGTATCACAGCCTGATACGGCAACTGCATGGCTCTCAACCGCAGGGCTCTCCAGAGGATAGTGCAGTCTGCCCAATGCATCACCGGGGGCAAACTACCTGCCCTCCAGGGCACCTACAGCATCCGACATCACAGGAAGGCCAAAAAGATCATCAAGGACAATAACCAACCAAGCCACTGCCTGTTCACCCCATTATCATCCAGAAGGCAAGGTCAGTACAGGTGCATCAAAGCTGGGACCAAGAGACTGAAAAACAGCTTCTATCTCAAGGCCATCAGACTGTTAAACAGCCATCACTAGGCTGCTTCCACCCCATTATGTAACCCTGGCCACTTTAATAATGGAACAATAGTGACTTTTAATAATGTTTACATATTTTTGCTTTATCAAATAAAATGTTAAATCTCATATGTATATACTGTATGCTATTCTACTGTATTTTAGTCTATGCCACTCCGACGTTGTTCATCCTAATATTTATATGTTTCCATTCTTTTACCTTTAGATTTGTGTGTATTGTGTGTATTGTTGTGAATTGTTAGATATTACTGCACTGTTGGAGCTAGAAACACAAGCATTTCGCTACACCCGCAATAACATCTGATAAATATGTGTATGTGTGACCAATAAAATTTCGATTTGATTTGATATGAATATTACCGCTACAAGGTTTCCATGGTAATAGCTATTTAGATGAAGTTTTCCTAAATGTCAAAGTAACGGAAAGAGAAAGTTTGGATATGTGGCATTAGTATGCAGCTTTACAACACACCGTTTCAGAAAGCAGAAGAGTAACTGCTGCATTTGGAACAGCTACTGGGTTCCTTATTAAATAACGAATAACACATTTGGTTCTGGGTTCTGAGATTATGGAAAGTGCATTTTTCTCCTACAAGGCAAAAAGTTCCCTACTTAACTAAATTGAATGCACAGGCTGTAAATTGCTTTGGATTAAGAACGTCTGCTAAGTGACTAAAATGTAAAATGTTAGAAAGTTAGAAATTGTGGCAACAGTATGCAGCACAAAGTGCCCATGTCAATTATATTTGAAGGGTTTTGAAGACAGGATATCCTTGTCCTATATGACAGTTTGGTGGTTTGGCATCAGTACAAGGTTTCCATAGCAATAGCTTTTTTTTGGAGATTGAAAAGATATGCATGAACACATGGAGCAACATATTTTAAAGGGGAAATACAGGATGGTTTGACAAAAATCTATATACAAATCCCGGATTGCCTCTTTAATCAACGATGATGTATGGATGTATGGATGATGCACTACCTCTGTGAGTTCTGTTTTCCATCCGTTCTTATCCTCAACAATGTCCAGAGCCTTGGTCAGCGCCTCGTGCCCACGTCTTATGTACAGCAGCTCCTCCTCTTTCAACGGGACTGGGTTGACTACCTCTCTTCTGGAGCTCTCTGTAACAAGTTTACATACACACAGCAGCACTCACTTTATTCAGTTCTATTTGAAGCTGTTTAATATTCAATGGTCAGTACAAGTTATAGTAAAAAGTAATGCCCTTGAAAATATGTAATTATAACTAAAATAAGGGAAGTTTGTGCTCTGTGTAAAATAATAATGTAATTGAAAATGTGTGCAACTTGTGTATCATCGTCAGGCTTACCACTGTGTTGATGCTGAGCGGTGCCAGTCTGCCAACCCACATGGCTGGTCCATGTTGGTAGTTGGGTCTGCCCATTCCTCTGCATGTGAGCTAGCTCCTGGCCGATCGCTGCGATAGCTCGCCGTTGCAGTCCTGTCGTAGGATGACAATAATAACAACAGTCAGCTTTCATTTGTAGAGCACATTTCATATAGCCTGGTCCCAGATCTGTTATCTCCTTCTATAACCTGGTCCCAGATCTGTTGTCTCCTTCTATAGCCTGGTCCCAGATCTGTTGTCTCCTACTATAACCTGGTCCCAGATCTGTTGTCTCCTTCTATAGCCTGGTCCCAGATCTGTTGTCTCCTTCTATAGCCTGGTCCCAGATCTGTTGTCTCCTTCTATAGCCTGGTCCCAGATCTGTTGTCTCCTTCTATAGCCTGGTCCCAGATCTGTTGTCTCCTACTATAACCTGGTCCCAGATCTGTTGTCTCCTTCTATAACCTGGTCCCAGATCTGTTGTCTCCTTCTATAGCCTGGTCTCAGATCTGTTGTCTCCTTCTATAGCCTGGTCCCAGATCTGTTGTCTCCTATTATAACCTGGTCTCAGATCTGTTTGTTCTCTTGTTAACCCCATTGCTCATTATCAAGCCAAACATGTTTAGCATGACACAGACTGCCGCTCAGGCTGCATTTGATCCATTCTGCAAGTCAAAGTGTTGTACACTTTGATGAGGACTTCTCAGGATTTCTCTCCACAAACTAAGACTACTACTAGTCACAGCCAAGACGCCATTAACAGCAACAATAGATAACTCCATCCAGATGCACGTGCACTGGCTGGTCCCAGATCTGTTTGTGCTGTCTTGCAATGGCCATAGGAGGGAATTGGCAAGGCGGCACTAACTGATCTGGGACCAGGCTATGTGTAGTGTGCAAGACACGGTAATCCTACAATCTAAGGAATGAGAGAAAATGTATGCATCTCTTCAGGCCTGCATCCAAAATGGCCCCCTGTAGTGCCCTGGTCAAAAATAATGCACTATATAGGGAATAGGGAGCCACTTAGGACATAACCAAGATGATATAGTTGTATGTGTTTACCTGCCATGGTCCTGAGGTGAGGGTAGGAGATTCCACAGCAGAGCTTCACCACGGCAGGCAGCATACTGTAACGTTGGTGACAGCGACGGCAGCTTGAGTGTGCCAGGCTCCAGGCTTTATAGGACCTCTGAAGGACAAGAGAGGAGATAAGGGTTAGAGGATAGGATTGTAAACTGAATTCTGGCCCCAAGGTTGCTGTTAGAGAGACACACACACAGCTGCTTCCAATAGAGGTATTTTATGTGTGCTTCTAAAAAGGAGAGAATAAATCGTGAGGATCCATGTACACAATAATAAATCCACAACCATTATCAGAATGACAAGTCTACATATAGGACGGCCTGTATTCTAGTGAAGGTTCATCCTATATAACTACTGCAGAATGACAAGTCTACATATAGGACGGCCTGTATTCTAGTGAAGGTTCATCCTATATAACTACTGCAGAATGACAAGTCTACATATAGGATGGCCTGTATTCTAGTGAAGGTTCATCCTATATAACTACTGCAGAATGACAAGTCTACATATAGGACGGCCTGTATTCTAGTGAAGGTTCATCCTATATAACTACTGCAGAATGACAAGTCTACATATAGGACGGCCTGTATTCTAGTGAAGGTTCATCCTATATAACTACTGCAGAATGACAAGTCTACATATAGGACGGCCTGTATTCTAGTGAAGGTTCATCCTATATAACTACTGCAGAATGACAAGTCTACATATAGGATGGCCTGTATTCTAGTGAAGGTTCATCCTATATAACTACTGCAGAATGACAAGTCTGCATATAGGACGGCCTGTATTCTAGTGAAGGTTCATCCTATATAACTACTGCAGAATGACAAGTCTGCATATAGGATGGCCTGTATTCTAGTGAAGGTTCATCCTATATAACTACTGCAGAATGAAACACTGAAATATCACATTTACATAAGTATTCAGACCCTTTACTCAGTACTTTGTTGAAGCACCTTTGGCAGCGATTACAGACTCGAGTCTTCCTGGATATGACGCTACAAGCTTGGCACACCTGTATTTGGGGAGTTTCTCCCATTCTTCTCTGCAGATCCTCTCAAGCTTTGTCAGGTTGGATGGGGAGCGTCGCTGCAAAGCTATTTTCAGGACTCTTCAGAGATGTTAAATCGGATTCAAGTCCAGCTCTGGCTGGGCCACTCAAGGACATTCAGAGACTTGTTTTGTCATTATGGGGTATTGTGTGTAGATTGATGAGGGGAAAAAAATATTTGATCAATTTTAGAATAAGGAAGTAACGTGAAGAGGACCGAACTCTTTCCGAACGCACTGTATATAATAATTATATATGTTGCTACATGATCCCATATGTGTTATTTCATAGTGTTGATGTCTTCACTATTATTCTACAATGTAGAAGCTCTCTCTCTCTCTCCTCTCTCTCTCTCTCTCTCTCTCAGAGTTTCCCAGACATTTGACTGGTACTGAGAACCTAGCTGAGCAGGAGACTGAGAACCTACCTGAGCAGGAGACTGAGAACCTAGCTGAGCAGGAGACTGAGAACCTAGCTGAGCAGGAGACTGAGAACCTAGTTGAGCAGGAGACTGAGAACCTAGTTGAGCAGGAGACTGAGAACCTAGTTGAGCAGGAGACTGAGAACCTAGTTGAGCAGGAGACTGAGAACCTAGTTGAGCAGGAGACTGAGAACCTAGCTAAGCAGGAGACTGAGAACTTAGCTGAGCAGGAGACTGAGAACCTAGTTGAGCAGGAGACTGAGAACCTAGTTGAGCAGGAGACTGAGAACCTAGTTGAGCAGGAGACTGAGAACCTAGTTGAGCAGGAGACTGAGAACCTAGCTAAGCAGGAGACTGAGAACCTAGCTGAGCAGGAGACTGAGAACCTAGCTGAGCAGGAGACTGAGAACCTAGCTGAGCAGGAGACTGAGAACCTACCTGAGCAGGAGACTGAGAACCTAGCTGAGCAGGAGACTGAGAACCTAGTTGAGCAGGAGACTGAGAACCTAGCTGAGCAGGAGACTGAAAACCTAGCTGAGCAGGAGACTGACAACCTAGTTGAGCAGGAGACTGAGAACCTAGCTAAGCAGGAGACTGAGAACCTAGTTGAGCAGGAGACTGAGAACCTAGTTGAGCAGGAGACTGAGAACCTAGTTGAGCAGGAGACTGAGAACCTAGTTGAGCAGGAGACTGAGAACCTAGCTAAGCAGGAGACTGAGAACCTAGTTGAGCAGGAGACTGAGAACCTAGTTGAGCAGGAGACTGAGAGCCTAGTTGAGCAGGAGACTGAGAACCTAGTTGAGCAGGAGACTGAGAACCTAGCTAAGCAGGAGACTGAGAACCTAGTTGAGCAGGAGACTGAGAACCTAGCTAAGCAGGAGACTGAGAACCTAGCTGAGCAGGAGACTGAGAACCTAGCTGAGCAGGAGACTGAGAACCTACCTGAGCAGGAGACTGAGAACCTAGCTGAGCAGGAGATTGAGAACCATGTTGATCAGGAGACTGAGAACCTAGCTGAGCAGGAGATTGAGAACCTAGCTGAGCAGGAGATTGAGAACCATGTTGATCAGGAGACTGAGAACCTAGCTGAGCAGGAGACTGAGAACCTAGCTGAGCAGGAGACTGAGAACCTAGTTGTGCAGGAGACTGAGAACCTAGCTGAGCAGGAGACTGAGAACCTAGTTGTACAGGAGACTGAGAACCTAGCTGAGCAGGAGACTGAGAACCTAGTTGAGCAGGAGACTGAGAACCTAGCTGAGCAGGAGACTGAAAACCTAGCTGAGCAGGAGACTGACAACCTAGTTGAGCAGGAGACTGAGAACCTAGCTAAGCAGGAGACTGAGAACCTAGTTGAGCAGGAGACTGAGAACCTAGTTGAGCAGGAGACTGAGAACCTAGTTGAGCAGGAGACTGAGAACCTAGTTGAGCAGGAGACTGAGAACCTAGCTAAGCAGGAGACTGAGAACCTAGTTGAGCAGGAGACTGAGAACCTAGTTGAGCAGGAGACTGAGAACCTAGTTGAGCAGGAGACTGAGAACCTAGTTGAGCAGGAGACTGAGAACCTAGCTGAGCAGGAGACTGAGAACCTAGTTGAGCAGGAGACTGAGAACCTAGCTAAGCAGGAGACTGAGAACCTGGCTGAGCAGGAGACTGAGAACCTAGCTGAGCAGGAGACTGAGAACCTACCTGAGCAGGAGACTGAGAACCTAGCTGAGCAGGAGATTGAGAACCATGTTGATCAGGAGACTGAGAACCTAGCTGAGCAGGAGATTGAGAACCTAGCTGAGCAGGAGATTGAGAACCATGTTGATCAGGAGACTGAGAACCTAGCTGAGCAGGAGACTGAGAACCTAGCTGAGCAGGAGACTGAGAACCTAGTTGTGCAGGAGACTGAGAACCTAGCTGAGCAGGAGACTGAGAACCTAGTTGTACAGGAGACTGAGAACCTAGTTGTGCAGGAGACTGAGAACCTAGCTGAGCAGGAGACTGAGAACCTAGCTGAGCAGGAGACTGAGAACCTAGTTGTGCAGGAGACTGAGAACCTAGCTGAGCAGGAGACTGAGAACCTAGCTGAGCAGGAGACTGAGAACCTAGTTGAGCAGGAGACTGAGAACCTAGCTGAGCAGGAGACTGAGAACCTAGTTGAGCAGGAGACTGAGAACCTAGCTAAGCAGGAGACTGAGAACCTAGTTGCAGAACAGTAGCCTTGTATTGTGTGATCCAATAAGTAGCCTTGTATTGTGTGATCCAATAAGTAGCCTTGTATTGTGTGCGAGCCAGTAGGTAGCCTTGTATTGTGTTCCCAACCTTTATCGTTTACTGTACCACCAACTGAATTCTGCTCTGACAGGAGTACCCCTGAACTACCTCCTCATTGGGCTCCCGAGTGGTGCAGCAGTCTAAGGCACTGCATATCAGTGCTAGAGGGGTCACTACAGACACCCTGGTTCGAATCCAGGTTGTATCACAACCGGCCGTGATTGGGACTCCCGTAGGGCGGCGCACAATTGCCCAAGCTACAGCTACAACTACAGCTGCCTTATCAACTACGGCTGCCTTATCAACTACGGCTACCTTATCGACTACGGCTACCTTATCGACTACGGCTACCTTATCGACTACGGCTACCTTATCAACTACGGCTACCTTATCGACTACGGCTGCCTTATCAACTACGGCTGCCTTATCAACTACGGCTACCTTATCAACTACGGCTACCTTATCAACTACGGCTGCCTTATCAACTACGGCTGCCTTATCAACTACGGCTGCCTTATCAACTACGGCTGCCTTATCGACTACGGCTGCCTTATCGACTACGGCTACCTTATCGACTACGGCTGCCTTATCGACTACGGCTGCCTTATCGACTACGGCTACCTTATCGACTACGGCTACCTTATCGACTACGGCTACCTTATCGACTACGGCTACCTTATCAACTACGGCTACCTTATCAACTACGGCTGCCTTATCAACTATGGCTGCCTTATCAACTACGGCTACCTTATCAACTACGGCTACCTTATCAACTACGGCTGCCTTATCAACTACGGCTACCTTATCAACTACGGCTACCTTATCAACTACGGCTACCTTATCAACTACGGCTACCTTATCAACTACGGCTGCCTTATCAACTACGGCTGCCTTATCAACTACGGCTGCCTTATCAACTACGGCTGTCTGGAGTTACAATGAATGAGGCATAGAGGGGGATAGAGCCATTTAAAACCTCTCGTCAATTGCCGGCTGTAATCTAAAAGTGGCGAAGTGCCTCGGCTTGCCCCTCTCCAATGTATTATATTCCACCTGACACATCAAATGAACCTCCAAGGGTTTCATTTCCACACAATTATCGGCTATTATTACAACAACAAAAAACAGTCAACCTGGCTGCGTCCCAGATGGAATCCTATTCTCTTTATAGTGCACTACTTTTGACCAGGGACATAGGGCTTTGGTCAAAAGTACTGAACAATATAGGGAAGGAGTAGTGTCCCATTTGATACTCGGCCCCTGATATAGGAAGTAATAACCATGCAGCAGCTATAGTTTTGGAAAGCGTTTGTGGGTTGAAATGGAAATCATTTCAGAAAGTTTCTCCCCTGAGGAGATGTAACGGAGGCGATGTTGGGTTGTTATGGAAACACCTGACAGTGTCACCAACTGCGCTAACATAATTGCAAAAGGGTTTTCTAATGGTCAATTAGCCTTTTAAAATGATAAACTTGGATTAGCTAATACAACGTGCCATTGGAACACAGGAGTGATGGTGGCTGATAATGGGCCTCTGTACGCCTATGTAGATATTCCATTAAAAATCAGCTGTTTCCAGCAACAATAGTCATTTACAACATTAACAATGTCTACACTGTATTTCTGGTCAATTTCATGTTATTTTAATGGACAAAAAAACATGCTTTTCTTTCAAAAACAAGTAACCCCCAACTTTTGAATGGTAGTGTATATACAGTTGAAGTCGGAAGTTTACATACACCTTAGCCAAATACAGTTAAACTCAGTTTTTCACAATTCCTGACATTTAATCCTAGTAAAAATGTCCTGTCTTAGGTCAATTAGAATCACCACTTTATTTTAAGAATGTGAAATGTCAGAATAACAGTGGAGAGAATGATTTATTATCAGCTTTCATTTCTTTCATCACATTCCCAGGGGGTCAGAAGTTTACATACACTCAATTAGTATTTTCTAGCATTGCCTTTAAATTGTTTAACTTGGGTCAAACATTTCGGGTAGCCTTCCACAAGCTTCTCACAATAAATTGGGTGAATTTTAGCCCATACAGTACCTCCTGACAGAGCTGGTATAACTGAGTCAGGTTTTGTAGGCCTCCTTGCTCACACACGCTTTTTCAGTTCTGCCCACAAATGTTCTATATTACTGAGGTCAGGGCTTTGTGATGGCCACTCCAATACCTTGACTTTGTTGTCCTTAAGCCATTTTGCCACAACTTTGGAAGTATGCTTGGGGTCATTGTCCATTTGGAAGACCTATTTGTGACCAAGCTTTAACTTCCTGACTGATGTCTTGATGTTGCTTCAATATGTCCACATACTTTCCTTCCTCACAATGCCATCTATTTTGTGAAGTGCACCAGTCCCTCCTGCAGCACATCACCCCCACAACATGATGCTGCCACCCCCGTGCTTCACGGTTGGGATGGTGTTCTTCGGCTTGCAAGCATCCCCCTTTTTCCTCCAAACGTAACGATGGACATTATGGCCAAACAGTTCTGTTTTAGTTTCATCAGACCAGAGGACATTTCTCCAAAACGTACGATCTTTGTCCCCATGTGCAGTTGCAAACCGTAGTCTGGCTTTTTTTATGCCGGTTTTGGTGGCTTCTTCCTTGCTGAGCGGCCTTTCAGGTTATGTCGATATAGGTCTCGTTTTACTGTGGATATAGATGCTTTTGTACCCATTTCCTCCAGCATCTTCACAAGGTCCTTTGCTGTTGTTCTGGGATTGATTTGCACTTTTCGCACCAAAGACGTTCATCTCTAGGAGACAGAACGCATCTCCTTCCTGAGCGGTATGACGGCTGCGTGGTCCCATGGTGTTTATACTTGCGTACTATTGTTTGTACAGATGAACGTGGTATCTTCAGGCATTTGGAAATTGTTCCCAAGGATGAACCAGACTTGTGGAGGTCGACAATTTTTTTTCTGAGGTCTTGGCTGATTTCTTTTGATTTTTCCATGATCTCAAGCAAAGAGGCACTGAGTTTGAAGGTAGGTCTTGAAATACATCCACAGGTACACCTCCAGTTGACTCAAATTATGTCAATTAGCCTATCAGAAGCTTCTAAAGCCATGACATGATTTTCTGGAATTTTCCAAGCTGTTTAAAGGCACAGTCAACTTAGTGTATGTAAACTTCTGACCCACTGGAATTGTGATACAGTGAATTATAAGTGAAATAATCTGTCTGTAAACAATTGTTGGAAAAATGACTTTGACTTCGTGTCATGCACAAAGTAGATGTCCTAACCGACTTGCCAAAACCATAGTTTGTTAAAACAAGAAATTTGTGGAGTGGTTGAAAAACAAGTTTTAGTGATTCCAACCTAAGTGTATGTAAACTTCTGACTTCAACTGTATATATACTCTATATTCAGTTATTGAAATGGGATTTTGCTTTTACTGACTTAATTTCATTCAAATGCATTAAATAAGTTCAATAATCGTCAAGGGGCACGTACAAAGGCAGTTATTAGTATGTGGCAAAACTACTATATGTTTGTCCTAAGACCATATTTCATGTCAGCAATGTATTAAAAGACAAGCCCAGGGGATATAGGTGGGATTCCCTTCATTGACTATCGACACAATACATTGAATAAAAACACTTTACTGTCACGCTCTGACCTAAGAGAGCTGGTTATTCTCTGTTTAGTTAGGTCGGGGTGTTATAGGGGGTGGGCATTCTATGTGTTTGTTTTCTATGTTTTGGCCGGGTATGGTTTCCAATCAGAGGCAGCTGTCTATCGTTGTCTCTGATTGGAAGCCATACTTAGGCAGCCTTTTCCCTTGGTTTGTGTGGGTAGTTGTTTTCTGTTTAGTTTGTTAACCTGACGGAACTGTTTGGCTGTTTTCGGTCTGTTTCTTTGTTAGTGTTTTCTTATTATTAAATATTAATATGAACAATCACCACGCTGCACTTTGGTCCGCTCCTTTCGACAGCCGTTACATTTACACTGGGTTTGACCGGGGTAGGCCGTCATTGTGAATAAGAATTTGTTCTTAACTGACTTGCCTAGTTAAATAAAGGTTAAATAAAATGTATATAAAAAAACAAATCCCACCGTCAATAAGGTCTGGCACTCCACTCTTAATGACAGAGGCTAATGAAGCATCCTGCAATGCTTACAGCTCTACCACTAGTTACTACTAGAGGAATGAGCACCGTGTTCAACAATGACTGGTTACAGCTCTACCACCAATTACTGATAGAGGAATGAGCACTGTTCTCAACAATGACTGGTTACATCTCTATCTCCAGTTACTGTTAGAGGAATGAGCACTGTTCTCAACAATGACTGGTTACATCTCTATCTCCAGTTACTGTTAGAGGAATGAGCACCGTGTTCAACAATGACTGGCTGGCCCATTTATATAGTAATGTACCGTTCCTGCCTGGCCCATTTATATAGTAATGTACTGTACCTGCCTGGCCCATTTATATAGTAATGTACCGTTCCTGCCTGGCCCATTTATATAGTAATATACTGTACCTGCCTGGCCCATTTATACAGTAATGTACTGTACCTGCCTGGCCCATTTATATAGTAATGTACTGTACCTGCCTGGCCCATTTATATAGTAATATACTGTACCTGCCTGGCCCATTTATACAGTAATGAACTGTACCTGCCTGGCCCATTCATACAGTAATGTACCGTTCCTGCCTGGCCCATTTATATAGTAATATACTGTACCTGCCTGGCCCATTTATATAGTAATATACTGTACCTGCCTGGCCCATTTATACAGTAATGTACTGTACCTGCCTGGCCCATTTATATAGTAATGTACTGTACCTGCCTGGCCCATTTATACAGTAATGTACTGTACCTGCCTGGCCCATTTATATAGTAATGTACTGTACCTGCCTGGCCCATTTATACAGTAATGTACTGTACCTGCCTGGCCCATTTATACAGTAATGTACCGTTCCTGCCTGGCCCATTCATACAGTAATGTACCGTTCCTTCCTGGCCCATTTATATAGTAATATACTGTACCTGCCTGGCCCATTTATATAGTAATGTACTGTACCTGCCTGGCCCATTTATACAGTAATGTACTGTACCTGCCTGGCCCATTTATATAGTAATGTACTGTACCTGCCTGGCCCATTTATACAGTAATGTACTGTACCTGCCTGGCCCATTTATACAGTAATGTACCGTTCCTGCCTGGCCCATTTATACAGTAATGTACTGTACCTGCCTGGCCCATTTATATAGTAATGTACCGTACCTGCCTGGCCCATTTATACAGTAATGTACTGTACCTGCCTGGCCCATTTATATAGTAATGTACTGTACCTGCCTGGCCCATTTATATAGTAATGTACTGTACCTGCCTGGCCCATTTATATAGTAATATACTGTACCTGCCTGGCCCATTTATATAGTAATATACTGTACCTGCCTGGCCCATTTATATAGTAATATACTGTACCAGCCTGGCCCATTTATATAGTAATATACTGTACCAGCCTGGCCCATTTATATAGTAACATACTGTACCTGCCTGGCCCATTTATATAGTAATATACTGTACCTGCCTGGCCCATTTATACAGTAATGTACTGTACCTGCCTGGCCCATTTATATAGTAATGTACTGTACCAGCCTGGCCCATTTATATAGTAATATACTGTACCTGCCTGGCCCATTTATATAGTAATATACTGTACCTGCCTGGCCCATTTATATAGTAATGTACTGTACCTGCCTGACCCATTTATATAGTAATGTACTGTACCTGCCTGGCCCATTTATATAGTAATATACTGTACCTGCACGCAGGTGAGTTCCTCTTACCTCAGTGTACTGTAGTCCTACATTCCATTTTTCCTGGAGTTTTCAGATGAAATGGAACGATTCCAGACAGCTGAGATGAATGTCCACAGATTGATTGGACTAATGGTTGATTATATCAAGGTTTGTGTCCCTGCTGAGCTTTACATTGTATTTTTCCATGCCGCAGAAAAAAACTCATTTATTTGCTGTTATTTTCTGACACAAATGGATGTACTGTACACACACACACACACACACACACACACACACACACACACACACACACACACACACACACACACACACACACACACACACACACACACACACACACACATCAAAACAAACAAACAAACCCAACAAACATAACAAATGAACAAGAAAAGAAATTCCAATTCACACAGCTTTTGAGGATTTTTAGAATCCTTTAGTTGATCGTAATGAGAAAACGGAGACATGTGATATTTTTTGTTGTAAATATAACTTAAATCAGCCATTCTCTCATGTTGGAGCATCTGGTACTTCATAGAAACAGGATTACTGATAATCCTTCAGTGATTACTGAGAGAGAGAGAGAGAGAGAGAGAGAGAGAGAGAGAGAGAGAGAGAGAGAGAGAGAGAGAGAGAGAGAGAGAGAGAGAGAGCGAGAGAGAGAGAGGGAGAGGGAGAGGGAGAGAGCCTGTGTGTTTGTTGTTATTATCAGATACAGCTTCACATAGATTCAGTATTTATTTGGTTGATATTGACTACATCGTACACCATTGCCCCGCAGGCCTTCCTTCAAACCTCTACTAAAAGTTTCAACAATCAAAGATGAAAAACCTTCACACCTTATCAACCATCAAAGATTACACCTTACTATTGTTTTATTTCTGACCCAGATGCTCGCTGGATCGGAGGGTACCAGTTCACCGGTTATACATGGATACTCAGTCAGATGGAACTTGTCATGGGCTGTCAATATGTCTTAAATGTTTAGCCTGGAGGTCTACTGGGTAATGAAGGAGGTCTACTGGGTAATGAATGTTTAGCCTGGAGGTCTACTGGGTAATGAAGGAGCTCTACTGGGTAATGAATGTTTAGCCTGGAGGTCTACTGGGTAATGAATGTTTAGCCTAGAGGTCTACTGGGTAATGAAGGAGGTCTACTGGTTAATGAATGTTTAGCTTAGAGGTCTACTGGGTAATGAATGTTTAGCCTGGAGGTCTACTGGGTAATGAAGGAGGTCTACTGGGTAATGAATGTTTAGCCTAGAGGTCTACTGGGTAATGAATGTTTAGCTTGGAGGTCTACTAGGTAATGAATGTTTAGCTTGGAGGTCTACAGGGTAATGAATGTTTAGCCTGGAGGTCTACTGGGTAATGAAGGAGGTCTACTGGGTAATGAATGTTTAGCCTAGAGGTCTACTGGGTAATGAATGTTTAGCCTGGAGGTCTACTGGGTAATGAAGGAGGTCTACTGGGTAATGAATGTTTAGCCTGGAGGTTTACTGGGTAATGAATGTTTAGCCTGGAGGTCTACTGGGTAATGAATGCACTTCAAGTCTCTAAGGCTGCGTCTACACTGACAGCCCAGTTCTGATATTTTTTTCTTTTGACCAATCACATCAAGTCTTTTCACATCAGCTGTTTTCAGAGCTGACCTGATTGGTCGAAAGATCAGAACTGAACTGTCTGTGTAGTGTGGTGGCTAATTTCCGCATTACCAAATGAGGAGTTACAAAACACACCAGTCCGAGTTAAACTACATCTTTAATACTTAATTAAGATACTTTTGCAAAAGTTCTTGACCCCACCAATGCATTCTCTCGAATGAATCAATTAATGAGGTGATTACAGAATGGCTGCAGGGATCTTTTATAGCAACGATACAGCCCCTTCAACGTACATTGACAAACCACAGATACTTAGTAACAGTTCACAAAGGTTAAGTTTTGTATGACAGATATCCATAAAACACATCAGACAGTAACTGCTATGTCAACCTGGTTCATTATATAGCCCAGTATCTGGTCCCCTTAGAACTGTCCCTCCCTGGTACGGTATTGAACAGAACTATTTCATCCAATGGCATATATCAATTGTCAACTCTAGATACTCCCATCTCAAGCAAACCCCCTCTTGACCCCACTCCTGGACAGGCTCACTCCCCCCCTCTAGGCCATATATTATCACAGGATAAGTGTGAGATCTAAGAGACCATGGTCCCAGACACTGCCATAAACCTCCCCACAATAAGGAAAAGGAGGGTGTGACTTGCTCACAGACATTGTGGAGACAAGTCATTGGTTCCCCAGTAATCACGCCATCCCTTCACATGGTTTAAGCATAGGTAAAGACACATTCCCATGACGACAAGTCTGACCTCTCCCCTCTCTGGGCCCCAAGTGTCTGAGCCCCAGCTAAGGTAGACATGCAACTGAAAAGACACCAGAGTCCAATGGACACTTTCTAATGACAAGTACCTCAAATAAGCATATTATACTAATAAAACATCTTAATTATCTATGTTACCCAACTAATTCTGATTCTTCCACGACAGTAGACGCAGCCTTAGGGTCATGTTCTGCATCCACTATGAAGAGGTATCTCCAAAAAGAAGCTGTGGGACCTCTGATTTGCAAAATATTTTTTTTCATCATGCGAAGGAAAGAACCCACTATCTCTTCAAGCATGGAAACCTTACCACGCAGCGTTTTAAATGCAAAGGTTAGATAAAGGCTCCCGAGTGGCACAGCGGTCTAAGGCACTGCATCTCAGTGCAAGAGGCATCACTACAGTCCCTGGTTAAAATCCAGGCTCTATTACATCCAGCCATGATTGGGAGTCCCATAGGGCGGCGCACAATTGGCCCAGCGTCGTCTGGGTTTGGCCGGTGTAGGCTGTCATTGTTAAATGTGTAGATGAGGACCTGAGAGTCATGTTTCAGCTTTGTATTGGCGTTTCTTATCTATTCTGTTGGAAGAACAAAGAAAAACTTTGCATCTGGAGCTAAAAGTAAATCTGTCCTCTTTTGTCTTTGAATACTTTACATCTCTCTCTACTTCCTCCTCTCTCTCTCTCCTCTCTCTCTACTTCCTCCTCTCTCTCCTCTCTCTCTACTTCCTCCCCTCTCTCCTCTCTCTCTACTTCCTCCTCTCTCTCTCTCCCCTCTCTCTACTTCCTCTCCTCTCTCCTCTCTCTCTACTTCCTCCCCTCTCTCCTCTCTCTCTACTTCCTCCTCTCTCTCTCCTCTCTCTACTTCCTCTCCTCTCTCCTCTCTCTCTACTTCCTCCCCTCTCTCCTCTCTCTCTACTTCCTCCTCTCTCTCTCTCCTCTCTCTCTACTTCCTCCCCTCTCTCCTCTCTCTCTACTTCCTCCTCTCTCCCTCCTCTCTCTCCTCTCTCCTCTCTCTCTACTTCCTCCTCTCTCTCTACTTCCTCCTCTCTCTCCTCTCTCTCTACTTCCTCCTCTCTCCCTCCTCTCTCTCCTCTCTCCTCTCTCTCTACTTCCTCCTCTCTCTCCTCTCTCTCTACTTCCTCCTCTCTCCCTCCTCTCTCTCCTCTCTCTGTCCCTTCTCTCTACTTCCTCCTCTCTCTTGACCTCCTCCTCTCTCTCTCCTCTCTCTCTACTTCCTTCTCTCTCTCCTCTCTCTCTACTTCCTCCTGTCTCTCCTCTCTCACCTCTCTCTCCTCTCTCTCTACTTCCTCCTCTCTCTCTACTTCCTCCTCCCTCTCTACTTCCTCCTCCCTCTCTACTTCCTCCTCCCTCTCTACTTCCTCCTCTCTCCTCTCTCTCTACTTCCTTCTCTATCCTCTCTCTCTACTTCCTCCTCCCTCTCTACTTCCTCCTCTCTCCTCTCTCTCTACTTCCTCCTCCCTCTCTACTTCCTCCTCTCTCCTCTCTCTCTACTTCCTCCTCCCTCTCTACTTCCTCCTATCTCCTCTCCTTTCTCTCTCCTCTCAATTCATTTCAATTCAAGGGCTTTATTGGCATAGGAAACATATATTTACATTGCCAAAGCAAGTGAAGTAGATAATAAACAAAAGTGAAATTAACAATAACAATTAACAGTAAACATTACATTGACAGAAGTTCCAAAAGAATAAAGACTTTTCAAATGTCATATTATGTCTATATACAGTGTTGTAACGATGTGCAAATAGTACAAAAGGAAAAATAAATAAACATAAATATGGGTTGTATTTACAATGGTGTTTGTTCTTCACTGTTTGACCTTTTCTTGTGGCAACAGGTCACAAATATTGCTGCTGTGATGGCACACTGTGGTATTTCACCCAGTAGATATGGGAGTTTATCAAAATTGGGATTGTTTTCAAATTCTTTGTGGATCTGTGTAATCTGAGGGAAATATGTTTCTCTAATATGGTCAAACATTGGGAAGGAGGTTAGGAAGAACAGTTCAGTTTACACCTCATTTTGTGGGCAGTGTGCACATAGCCTGTCTTCGGCAGACCTGGCTCTCAAGAGAAGGCAGGCTATGTGCACACTGCCCACAAAATGAGGTGGAAACTGAGCTGCACTAACCTCCTGCCAAATGTATGACCATATTCACTGAACCAGATGGCTTGTTCACTGAATCAGATGGCTCATTCATCACAAATCCCACCGATATTGCAAAATACTTTAATTACTTTTTCATTGTCAAGATAAGCAAACTTAGGGTTGACATGCCAGCAACAAATGCTGACACTACACATCCAAGTATATCGGACCAAATTATGAAAGAAAATAATTGTACTTTTGAATTCCGTAAAGTCAGTATGGAAGAGGTGAAAAAAAATTTGTTGTCTATCAACAATGACAAGCCACTGGGATCTGACAATCTGGATGGAAAATTACTGAGGATAATAGCAGACAATATTGCCACTCCTATTTGCCACATCTTCAATTGTGTGCCCTCAGGCCTGGAGGGAAGCTAAAGTCATTCCGCTACCCAAGAATAGTAAAGCCCTCTTTACTGGCTCAAATAACCGACCAATCAGCCTGTTACCAACCCTTAGTAAATTTCTGGAAAAAATTGTGTTTGACCAGATACAATGCTATTTCACAGAAAACAAATTGACAACAGAATTTCAGCATGCTTAAAGGAAAGGACACTCAACAAGCACAGCACTTATACAAATGACTGATGATTGGCTGAGAGAAATTGATGATAAAATGATTGTGGGGGCTGTCTTGTTAGACTTCAGTGCAGCTTTTGACATTATCGATCATAGTCTGCTGCTGGAAAAACTTGTGTTATGGCTTTACACTCACTGCTATAATGTGGATAAAGAGTTACTTGTCCAACTGAGGGTGTTCTTTAAAGGAAGCCTCTCAAATATCATCCAGTTAGAATCAGGAATTCCCCAAGGCAGCTGTTTAGGCTCATTACTTTTTTCAATCTTTACTAATGACATGTCACTGACTTTGAGTAAAGCCAGAGTGTCTACGTATGCGGATGACTCAACACTATACACGTTAGCTACTACAGTGACTGAAATGACTGCAACACTTAACAAAGAGCTGACATTGCAATAGGTTAAATATCTCCCCTATTTCCCCCCAATGCTGAACAAGGTGAGTAGCCCAAGTGTTCTTTATAAACACACTAAGTAGAGTCACGTTAATAACATATATATTAACTAAGTATTAAGGACACATTGACAACGGGGTGACAGAAGGACATATCAAGGGGAGGATTCAGGATATGCACGCATGACCGATATAGTTTTCACTTGTAATTAACCGATGTGTATAAGCGACGAAATCGGCGCCCTTATTGTTTTCGGTTCCAACAGGTCTTGTTTGTGACAACGTCACGCATTTTCATATCTGAGCGAGGGGCCCCTCCTGTGGATAGGCTCATCCCCTCAAACCCCAGAGGCAAGAGACAGTCCTCTGACATGGGAGTCCAAATACCTAAGTATTTTCCCACTTTAGTTTACTTTATTATCGTTCTTGATTTTTCATTCATTTTTAGGCTCATGATAAGCAGGCAGATATGGTGCACAGGTTTTTTTATTTATATCGATGCATCATCGGGAATTTAAGGTCATGCAGCCTTCCCTGTAGCTCAGTTGGTAGAGCATGGTGTTTGCAATGCCAGGGTTGTGGGTTCGATTCCCACGGGGGGCCAGCACAGAAAAAAAAAATGTATGAAATGTATGCATTCACTACTGTAAGTCGCTCATGGATAAGAGCGTCTGCCAAAATGACTAAAATGTATAAAAATGTAAATGTAATAAGTCTCAATATAAACGGACTGGGGAGTGCCATTAAGAGAAGTAAGGTAATAGCAAAGATGAGTTCACATAGATACGGGAAACTCACTTATCCACACCTGAACACGAGAAACTCAAGAAAATGGGATATAGGAATACTTTTTTGTTTTTCTTCTTACAAAATGGGTAGAAGGGGAGTTGCAATCCAAAATTCAGTTCGTTTTGAGTTTATGTCAGAAATAAAAGACAAGGAGAGCAAATTTATACTTGTTAAATGTAAACTGGATAACAAGGATATACATTATGTCATGTATACGCACCCCCAGGGAGTGACATGGTCTTCTACAGGATGCTGATTGATTTAATTGCCACAGAATCCTCTGGCACTCATCTGTGGAGGGGATTTTAACACAATTTTAAACTCAAAATTGGAGCACAAATCAACATAGGAACATGAGTCTAGTTGCTAAAAGATCAATAGGATATTGCAGGATCTAGGACTGCTCGATGTATGGCGTGACACCCACAAGACAGATATGGAATATACTTTTTACTCAGCCCGCCACACTGAATACTCCAGGTTAGACTACTTTTTCATGTACAATGCAGATAAACACAGGCTTAAGGATTGTAGGATCAGGCAGAGTGACTTATCAGATCATAATGGAGTTTATCTTACTCTACACCTTGATAGCAAACCAATAAATACTATATGGAGACTTTATACAAGCATGCTGAATGATCCAGCATTCAAGGAATCAATAAAGACAGAATTGATCATCTATCTGGAGAATA
The DNA here is from genome assembly GCF_901001165.1 of Salmo trutta. Lineage (NCBI taxonomy): Eukaryota > Metazoa > Chordata > Actinopteri > Salmoniformes > Salmonidae > Salmo > Salmo trutta. Next base: position 1,859,130 of record NC_042974.1, on the reverse strand, counting down.
ATGATAACGGGGAAGTATCCCCTGCTACATTGTAGGATGCAGCGAAGTCGGTTATTAGAGGAAGGATTATAGCCACATCATCTCTCAAGAAAAAGATTAAAGCACAGAAACTGCTGAAATTACAGGAAACACTAAGAAACTTAGAACGATGTCATAGTCAATACAAAGATCCTCTTATATAACGAGAGATTCAAAAGGTAAAACAGGAAGTTGACCAGATTTATAGAGAAGAAGTGGAGAAAAAGCTCAGGTTCCTGAAACAACGATATTATGAAGCAGGCTCAAAGGCAACCAAATTACTGGCATGGAGACTCCGGAAACAACAAGCACAGAATACCATTTTCAAAATAAAAGACCCCAAAACAAAGAAGATCACATGCAAATTAAATGAAATACAGAATGCATTTGAATCATATTACACAAATCTGTACAAGCAACCAGAGAAGGCAGATCCACAGACAATAGAGCATTTTTTGAACTCACTTGATCTCCCTTCAATTGGGACAGAGCAAAATGACTTTAGAAACTTTAGAAATAACCACAGAAGAAATTAATAAAGCAATATCTCAACTAAAAGTAAACAAGTCTCCAGGCCCTGATGACTTCCCTTCAGAATGGGTCAAGACCTCCAGAGAACAACTAACACCTCTACTTAAGGCCCTGATGGCTTCCCTTCAGAATGGGTCAAGACCTCCAGAGAACAACTAACACCTCTACTTAAGGGACTGATGGCTTCCCTTCAGAATGGGTCAAGACCTTCAGAGAACAACTAACACCTCTACTTAAGGGACTGATGGCTTCCCTTCAGAATGGGTCAAGACCTTCAAAAGAACAACTAACACCTCTACTTAAGGGCCTGATGGCTTCCATTCAGAATGGGTCAAGACCTTCAGAGAACAACTAACACCTCTACTTAAGGCCTGTTTTAACTGGACTCTGTGGGAGGGGGGTCTCCCACCATCATGGAGACAGGACATCATATCTGTAATCCCAAAAGAGGGTAAAGATAAGAAGGAATGCAGTTCATATAGAATTATCGCAATTCTTAACACGGATTATAAACTATATGCATCAATAATAGCCAAAAGAATGGAGAACATAATCCCAGAATTGATTGACGGAGATCAAACTGGTTTCATACAAAATAGGCAGACACAGGACAATATAAGGAGAACACTACATGTCATGGACCACATTACTCAGAATAAGACAAGTGCAATATTAATCAGTCTAGATGCAGAAAAAGCATTTGATTCAGTGGGATGGGATTACCTATTCCAAGTTATGGAAAGATTTGGTTTCAACAAAGAAGTGATACAGTGCATCAAAACACTGTATTCATGTCCGACTGCTAGAATAAAGATAAATGGACATTTGTCACGAACGATAAAATTAGAGCGAGGAACAAGACAAGGCTGTAATCTTTCACCCACACTCTTCTCCTCCTACCTCAAACCATTAGCACAGGCAATAAGACAGGACCCAACCTTAGAGGGAATAACAATAAGACAGGACCCAACTTTAGAGGGAATAACAATAAGACAGGACCCAACTTTAGAGGGAATAACAATAAGACAGGACCCAACCTTAGAGGGAATAACAATAAGACAGGACCCAACTTTAGAGGGAATAACAATAAGACAGGACCCAACTTTAGAGGGAATAACAATAAGACAGGACCCAAATTTAGAGGGAATAACAATAAGACAGGACCCAACTTTAGAGGGAATAACAATAAGACAGGACCCAACTTTAGAGGGAATAACAATAAAACAGGACCCAACTTTAGAGGGAATAACAATAAAAGACAGTGAACATAAGATCTGCATGTATGCTGATGACGTTCTGTTATTCCTTAAAGACCCAGGCTCAAGTGTACCTAGATTGATGGATGTTTTACAAACATTTGGAACATATTCAGGGTATGTGCTTAACGTACACAAGACCCAAGCCCTAGTATATAATTATACCCCACAGGAAGAGCTGAAGATCAGGTATAACTTCCACTGGACCTCTTCATCCATTAAATATCTTGGAGTAAATTTACCAAAAGATACACCCAAACTTTATGACATGAATTACGATCACATCAACAAGAAAATATATGATGACCTAAACAGGTGGAATTCACTTCCCTTAGATCTTGAAACAATCAAAATGAACATCCTGCCGAGGTTACTGTATTTGTTCCAATCACTGCCCATAGAAATCCCGCCTAAACAGTTTAGAAAATGGGATAAACGGATATCAAGGTTTATCTGGAACAGTAAGAGACCAAGAATTAGATATACAACATTACAATTACCAAACAACTGTGGGGGTGTGGCCTTACCAAACCTAAAAGATTATTATGTGTCAGCCCAATTGAGACCTCTGGTGTGTTGGTGCAATTCAGAATCCCAATTCACATGGAAAGATATGGAGACTACTTTGACAGAGACACCCATACAGTCAGTTTTGGGTAATAAGGACATGGTAATAGAAATATACAGTAGACAAAATCAGTGGATTCATTTCTCTCTGAAGACATGGTTTAGGGTAGTTAAGCAAAATAATTTAGACAGAGAGATCAAACTGCTGAGTTGGCCCGCATACGACCCCAGCTTCATCCCTGCAACTCAGGACAGCAGATTTAAACAATGGATGCAGAAAGGCATCACATCGTTCAGTACAATTATAAGGAATGGGGACCTAGATAACTTTCAAGTCCTAAGTAAAAAACATGGCTTGGATAAACAAGATTTTTACAGATACCTACAAGTTCGACATTATTTCTTAAGGGAGATAAAAGTGATTGACCCTCGAGCACCTCAAAAATTAATCCAAGTATTCACTAACGCATACAACTTGGGGAGTAACAAAATAAATATTTCAAATCTCTACTTGGGTATTCAATCCTCAAAGAAACATTCTACAAACTACATTAAAAAGAAATGGGAGGAGGAACTTAACATGTAAATAACTGATGAAACATGGTTGAACATATTAGAGACTCAACAAATCTCCACCAACTCAAGGTCATGGAGAGAATTCTGTTGGAAGAATGTTGTACGTTTCTTCATAACACCTAAACTGGAATCAAAACAGACTGGCTCCCTACAACCTTGTTGGAGAGAATGCTGTCTATTGAGGGTGGATCACTCTCATATCTTTTGGACCTGCCCCACAATTGAAACTTACTGGGGAGAAATAAGATCTAACATTGGTAAAATTATTGGATTTGACATAGAACAAACATTCATTTCTTTGTATTTGGGTGAAATACCTGATAACTTACACAACAGAGAAAAGTACCTCTTGAAGGTCCTACTGGCAGCCAGTAAAAAGGCTGTCACTGGGAAATGGCTACAAAAAGACCCTCCCACAGTGACACCATGGATAGACATTGCTAAAGAAATACACCACATGGAGCGTATGACCATTGCTTTAAGAACACAAGAGGAGAGAGGTCAGGAATACTGGGAAAAATGGGTTTCGTATTTGGAAAAGGTCTAATTCAAAGATGTCAATGTAACTAATATGATGAAGGTATGATGTGCACTGTAACTCCCGGATCTTTTTTCTTGTTCTTTAATTTGACTTTATTTGTACTTTCTTTGTGTTCCTCAATAAAAACAAAGTATAAAACAAGAAAAAAAAGAACAGCTGGCACCTGGATGTACACAGAGAGCTAATATTAATAATATGCATGTCAATCTCTCCTGGCTAAAAGTGGAGGAGAGATCGACTTCATCACTGCTTTTATTTATGAAAGGTATTGACATGTTGAATGCACCGAGGTGTCTGTCTAAACTACTGGCACACAGCTCGGACACCAATGCATACCCCACAAGACATACCACCAGAGGTCTCTTCACAGTCCCCAAGTCCAGAACAGACTATGGGAGGCACACAGTACTACATAGAGCCATGACTACATGGAACTCTATTCCACATCAGGTAACTGATGCAAGCAGTAGAATCAGATTTAAAAAACAGATAAAAATACACCTTATGGAACAGCGGGGACTGTGACGCAACACAAACATTGGCACATTCCCACACACACACACGATAACATACGCACTGTACATACACATGGATTTAGTACTGTAGATATGTGGTGGTGGTGGAGTAGGGGCCTGAGGGCACACAGTGTGTTGTGAAATCTGTGAATGAATTGTAATGTTTTTAAAATTGTATAAACTGCCTTCATATTGCTGGACCCTGGGAAGAGTAGCTGCTGCTTTGGCACCAGCTAATTGGGATCCATAATAAATACAAATACAGCAACAATATTTGTGACCTGTTGCCACAAGAAATGGGTAACCAGTGAAAAACAAACACCATTGTAAATACAACCCATATTTATGTTTATTTATTTTCCCTTTTGTACTTTAACTATTTGCACATCCTTACAACACTGTATATATACATAATATGAAATGTCTTTATTCTTTTGGAACTTCTGTGAGTGTAATGTTTACTCTTCATTTTTATTGTTAATTTCACTTTTGTTTATTATCTACTTCACTTGCCTTGGCAATGTTAACATATGTTTCCCATGCCAATAAAGCCCTTGAATTGAATTGAGAGAGAGCAAGAGAGAGAGAGAGAGAGAGAGAGAGAGAGGGAAAACGAGAGCGAGAGCCAGGGAATTTCTGCTTCTTATCAGAGGCTCGAACAGGTGTCCTTGTGTGAGGGCTGCTGATGACGTGAGTAGTGAACTGCTGATCCAGGTCTCTCCAACGCTCCCCTCAGATACATGGAAAGCTCTGTTCATCCCAGGAGAACCTGTACAGACACCCTGATTATACAACCATTCTGTTGCCTGGGACAATGCACCCCTTGGGTATCCTCTATCTCTAGAGAGCCTGTGACAGACAGGAGACTATGTTGATGAACTCTGTATCCCAAATGGCATGCTAGGGCTCTGGTCAAAAGTAGTGCACTATATAGGGAATAGGGTGCCATAGAGCTCTGGTCAAAAGTAGTGCACTATATAGGGAATAGGGTGCTATTTGGGACACGCACTGTGACATAATTATAATAGTCTGTCATCTTCTCCAGAGCAGAGGTGCGTGTTACTCTGGAATATGAATTCTGTATCAACTATCAACTCAGTCTGCTACACAATCTTAATCCAATAGTTAAGTAAACCATCAATATATGTATTGTTAAAGTATTTGGGTAAAAGTACACACTGTCAGAGATAAAGAGTTGTGTTAAAAGTTGAAAAGAAGGAATCATGTGTGTCTACAGGTCTGTACTGTAAACTAAGCCTTTGTTCAAGAAGATGCTAGTACTGTACTATTCAGTTACATATGAAGTTTAGTTTACCACTGAGATTATCACCAGCTGATCTGTCCTTAAACCATCAATACGCTCCATAAATTCACCGAATTGATCTCAATTCATTACCGCTCCCTAAAAGCTGACTTCGGCGTTACCTTAGTAACACCAAAGTCTTTAAGATGTGTTCGCCCTCTGGTGGGTGTTATCATCAGAACTACTTAGTTCTACTTTTTTGATTACTGTGGAAATTTACCCAACATGTTGTAAGAATGGAAAACCAATGGTGGAAAACTCTTGCAGTGAGATCTTGTTTTGAACATAGATCTGCTGCCGGGTGGGAGAGCTCCAAACAGCTGTGTGGGCATCCAACAGACAAAGACAACAGACAGAAACAGCTGTGTGGGCGTCCAACAGACAAAGACAACAGACAGAGACATCTGTTTGGGCATCCAACAGACAAAGACAACAGACAAAGACAACAGACAAAAACAGCTGTTTGGGCATCCAACAGACAAAGACAACAGACAAAGGCAGCTGTTTGGGCGTCCAACAGACAAAGACAACAGACAGAAACATCTGTTTGGGCGTCCAACAGACAAAGACAACAGACAAAGACAACAGACAAAGACAACAGACAAAAACAACTGTTTGGGCGTCCAACAGACAAAGACAACAGACAGAAACATCTGTTTGGGCATCCAACAGACAAAGACAACAGACAAAGACAACAGACAAAAACAGCTGTTTGGGCGTCCAACAGATGAAGACAACAGACAGAAACATCTGTTTGGGAATCCAACAGATGAAGACAACAGACAGAGACATCTGTTTGGGAATCCAACAGATGAAGACAACAGACAGAAACAGCTGTTTGGGCGTCCAACAGACAAAGACAACAGACAGAAACATCTGTTTGGGCATCCAACAGACAAAGACAACAGACAGAAACAGCTGTTTGGGCATCCAACAGACAAAAGGTTGGTCATGACTCACATCAACACCATTATCCCAGAAACCCTAGACCCACTCCAATTTGCATACCGTCCTAACAGATCCACTGATGATGCAATCTCTATTGCATCTCTATTGCACTCCACACTGCCCTTTCCCACCTGGACAAAAGGAACACCTACGTGAAAATGCTGTTCGTTCACTACAGCTCAGTGTTCAACACCATCGTGTCCTCAAAGCTCATCACTAAGTTAAGGACCCTGTGTCTAAACACCTTCTGCAACTGGGTCCTGGACTTCCTGACGGGCCGCCCCCAGGTGGAAAGGGTAGGTAACAACAAATCCGCCACACTGATCCTCAACACAGGGGCCCCTCAGGGGTGCGCGCTCAACCCCCCTGCTGTACTTTCTGTTCACCCACGACTGCGTGGCCAAGCACTACTCCAACACCATCATTAAGTTTGCTGACGACACAACAGTGGTAGGCCTGATCACCGACAACGATGAGACAGTCTATAGGGAGGAGGTCAGAGACCTGGCAGCATGGCACCAGGACAACAACGTCTCCCTCAACGTGATCAAGACAAAGGAGCTGATCATGGACTACAGAAAAGGAAGGCAGAGCCCGGCCCCATTCACATCGATAGTGCTGTAGTGGAGCGGGTCGAGAGCTTCAAGTTCCTTGGTGTCCACATCACTAACAAACTATCACGGTCCAAACACACCAAGACAGTCGTGAAGAGGGCACAGCAATGCCTATTCCCCCTCAGGAGACTGAAAAGATTTTGCATGGGTCCTCAGATCCTCAAAAGGTTCTACAGCTGCACCATCGAGAGCATCCTGACTGGCTGCATCACTGCTTGGTATGGCAATTACTCGGCCTCCAACCGCAAGGCACTACAGAGGGTAGTGAGTATGGCCCAGTACATCACTAGGGCCAAGCTTCCTGCCATCCAGGACGTCTATACCAGGCGTTGTCAGAGGAAGGCCCTACAAATTGTCAAAGACTCCAGCCACCCTAGACATATACTGTTCTCTCTGCTACCGCACAGCAAGCAGTACCGGAGCACCAAGTCTAGGTCCAAGAGGCTTCTAAACAGCTTCTACCCCCAAGCCATAAGACTCCTGAACAGCTAATCAAATGACTACCCAAACTATTTGCATTGTCCCCCCCCTCCTCTTTTACGCTGTTGCTAGTCTCTGTTAATTTCCTATATATAGTCACTTTAACTCTACCTACATGTACATATTACCTCAATTACCTTGACTAACCGGTGCCCCCCACACATTGACTCTGTACCTGTACCCCCTGTATATAGCCTCCACATTGACTCTGTACCTGTACCCCCTGTATATAGCCTCCACATTGACTCTGTACCTGTACCCCCTGTATATAGCCTCCACATTGACTCTGTACCGGTACCCCCTGTATATAGCCTCCACATTGACTCTGTACCAGTACCCCCTGTATATAGCCTCCACATTGACTCTGTACCGGTACCCCCTGTATATAGCCTCCACATTGACTCTGTACCAGTACCCCCTGTATATAGCCTCCACATTGACTCTGTACCAGTACCCCCTGTATATAGCCTCCACATTGACTCTGTACCAGTACCCCCTGTATATAGCCTCCACATTGACTCTGTACCAGTACCCCCTGTATATATCCTCCACATTGACTCTGTACCGGTACCCCCTGTATATAGCCTCGCTACTGTTGTTTTACTGCTGCTCTTTAATCATTTGTTATTTTAATTAAAACATTTTACTTATCTATTTTTTACTCAACACTTATTTTTCTTAAAACTGCATTGTTGGTTAAGGGCTCGTAAGTAAGCATTTCACTGTAAGGTCTACACCTGTTGTATTCGGCGCATGTGACAAATAACATTTCATTTGATTGGTTGTTACAGTATCAAATAACTCAGACAATTTACTCAGATTATTGAGCAACACTTGTGTGATTTCTGTATGATAATTTGCTTGGCATACTTTCTCTTACAGCCGTGTGTCTCTAGCACGCAAAGCCAAGCTAGATAATGACCTATAATGAGCTATCTGGATAAATAGGTTGTTTATTTCACAATTATCTTTTGATTATATATCTCTTAAAATAGATGTGCAATATACGAAGCCTTTGAATTATCCAGTCCCCTACCACTGACCAGAATGTTTCTATTCAATCCATTAAGCTCAATTATTCATCCTGATTATATAAGACAGGGCATTATGCTAGCTTCAAAGCCCATATATCTGGATGTTGGAATCTCTTTCACGCATCTAAAACTTCCTTTGAGCACAGCATGAACCCCTGTTTTGATCTTTACAATATGCCTATACTTATAACGCTGCAAACAAAATAAGAGTAGTTAGGAAGTCCCCAGAACGTAATGAAATGGTTGCCTAAAGTTGTCAGGACGTTGTGTCATGGTCCCAAAACAACGTTTTATTCTAGTTCCCGATTTGTTCCAGGGACATCCCCAAGGAAGTTTTTTGGATGTTCTGAGGATTTTGTGTCCCCTGGAGGTTTTTATCTACGTTTTTATCTACGTTCCTAGCTTGTTACGGGTATGTCCCTAAATAACATTATTTTTCCCTGTCATCAAGGGAATGTTCTCCAGGAGACTTTTGTCTAGTTCTCTCTATGTTCTTGGGACATCAGCAATAACCAGGTTCAGGATGTTTTTAGGATGTTCAAATACAATTTACTTGTCACATGCACCAAATACAACAGACCTTACCATGAAATGCTTACTTACAAGCCCTTTTAACCAACAATGCAGTTTTCTTTTTAAAGAAAATATTTGCTAAAAATAAATGCAAACTAAAAAGTAACACAGCGGGTAGCAGCAGGGTAAAAAAAGGGGGTCAATGTAAATAGTTACTATTTAGCAGTCTTATGGCTTGGGGGTAAAAGCTGTTTGAACATAGGCTTGGCACTTCGATACCACTTGCTGTGCAGTAGCAGAGAAAACAGTCTATGACTTGGGTGGCTGGAGTCTTTTTTTAGGGCCTTCCTCTGACACCACCTGGTATAGAGGTCCTGGATGGCAGAAAGCTTGGCCCCAATGATGTACTGGGCCGTACGCACTACCCTCTGTAGCACCTTGCTGTCGGATGCCGAGCAGTTGGCATACCAAGTGTTGATGCAACCAGTCCGGATGCTCTCGATGGTGCAGCTGTAGAACTTTGAGGATCTGAGGACCCATGCCAAATCTTCTCAGTCTCCTGAGGGGGAATAGGCGTTGTCGTCCCCTCTTCACGACTGTCTTGGTGTGTTTGGACCGTGATAGTTTGTTGGTGATGTGGACACCAAGGAACTTTAAGCTCTCAACCGGCTCCACTACAGCCCCGTCGATGAGAATGGGGGCGTGCTCAGTCCTCATTTTCCTGTAGTCCACAATCAGCTCCTTTGTATTGATCACGTTGAGTGAGGGATTGTTGTCCTGGCAACCATTCAACCATAACAACTGTGTTGCATCATAATGGCACATGACAATACAGATGAACTAGGATCAGATAATATTTAGAGATCCTATTAAATGACTATGTTTCATATTTACTACAATCAGGTACAGATGATGGATCTATCACGACAACAAAAGCATAACAACGTAAGGAAGCCTAACCGTTCTGATCACACTGGTCATTGGTGTCATCCTGGGGAAGGTGTTGCTTAGTTTTCAGTGGGGTTTTGGGTTGGACCTCAAACATCTCATCCTCGCCAATCATCTTTGGAAGAAAGAAGAATAAGCTTAGAGAGGAGAGGACAAGAGCATGTCAAATATATTGATGTTCTATGCACACACAGTGCCTGGTGAAAGTCTACACACCCATTGCACCGTCTTCACATGTTGCTGCCTTAAAGTGCAATTGAACGCAAACAAATAATTCTCTGGTTAAAAACGCCCCTATGTGGCAGAATTGACAAAAAAAGTTGAATAATTTTTATCATAAAGTTCCAAAATTGATTTTTGTGAGATTTGTTTAAGTGAGGATGTCACAAGTTACATGAGGGTGGAGTTTTGATTTCATTCCTGCCCATAGTCTAATCAAAGCTAGCAGTAATCAAATCATCAGCTGCCCGGTGTGCTGTATTCTACACTATCCAATCACTCACCAGACTCAACCTACAACACACCCATTTATTGACAGACAGCCAAACTAACCATCAGCACGCAGCGCCTCACCCACCTACACACAATACCCCATAATGAAAAAGTTTTTTTCAACTTTACATAAGTACATTCACATCCTTGAGTCAATACTTATAGCAACACTTTTGTTGGTGATTACAGCTTTGAGTCGTCTTGTGTATCTGTATCAGTTTTGCACATCTGGATTTGGGGATTTTCTCCAATTCTTCCTTGCATATTTTCTCAAGCTCTGTTAAGTCAGATTGGGAGCGGCGGTAAACAGCAATCTTCAAGTCTTCCCACAGATTTTCAATGGGATTCAGCCACTCAAGGACTTTCACATTACTGTTCTGAAGTCATTCCAATGTTGCTTTGGCTGTATGCTTGAGGTCATTGTCCTGTTGGAACATAAATCTTTGCCCCAGTCTAAGGTTGTTTGCACGCTGAAGCAGGTTCTCATCAAGGATTTGCCTGCATTTGGCTCCATTCATGGTTCCCTCTTTCCTTACCAGTCTCCCAGTCCCTTCCACTGGAAAGCACCCCCATAGCATGATGCTGCCACCACCATACTTCACAGTAGGGATGGTGTTAGATGGATGATGAGCTGTGCCAGGTTTTCTTCAGACATAATGCTTTGCATTCAGGACAAAGAGTTACATTTAGTCTCATCAGGCCACAGAATATTTTTTTTAGCAAACTCCAGGCGTGCTGTCATGTGCCTTTTTCTCAGGAGTGGCTTCCATCTGGCCACTCTCCCATAAAGCTCAAATGGTTGAAGTGCTGTAGAGACTGTTGTCCTTTTGGCAGCTTCTCCTATCTCAGCCAAATAATTATTTAGTTCTGTCAGAGTGGTCATTTGGTTCTTGGTCACCTCCCTGACCAAGGTCCTTCTTGCCCAGTTGCTCAGTTTGGTTGGATGGCCATCTCTATGCAGTCTGGGTAGTTCCATATTTTTGCAAATGTTCAATAATGGAGACTGTGTTCTTGGAAACGTTCATCACTCAATCAATTGTTGTATAGCCTTCCCCAGATATGCAGTGCTGTGAAAAAGTATTTGCCCCCTTTCTGATTTTCTCTATTTTTGCATGTTTTATACTGAATGTTATCAAATCTTTAAACAAAGCCTAATATTAGATAAAGGGAAGCTGAGTTTACAAATTTTTTTAATGAAGTATACCACCACCACTCTTGACCGTTGGTATGAGGTTCTTACTGTGGAATGAACTGTTTGGTTTTCACCAGACATAATGGGACCCATCTCGTCCAGAAAGTTGACTCAAGTTTGCCAGGAAGCACCTGGATGATCATCAAGACTCTTGGAAGAATGTTCTATGGACAGATGAGTCAAAAGTATAACTTCTTGGACGAGATGGGTCCCATTATGCCTGGAGAAAACCAAACAGTGCATTCCACAGTAAGAACCTCATACCAACGGTCAGAGTGGTGGTGGTGTGAAGGTTTGGGGATGCTTTGCTTCCTCAGGACCTGGACGACTTGCCTCAATAGAAGGAACCATGAATTATGCTCTGTATCAGAGAATGCTACAGGAGAATGTCAGGCCATCCGTCTGTGAGCTGAAGCTGAAGCACAATTGGGTCATGCAGCAAGACAATGATCCAAAACATCAAGTCTACATAGAAATGGCTAAAAAGCAACACATTTGAAGTTTTGGAATGGCCTAGTCAAAGTCTAGACCTAATCCCAATTGAGATGTTGTGGCAGGACTTGAAATGAGAAGTTCATGCTTGTAAACCCATGAATGTCACTGAGTTAAAGCAGTTCTGCATGGAAGAGTGGGAGAAAATTCCTCCACAGCAACGTGAGATACTGATCAATAACTACAGGAAGTGTTTGGTTGGAGTCATTGCAGCTAAAGTTGGCACAGCGAGATAGAGTGTAAGGGCAATTACTTTTTCACACAGGGGCATTGGGTGCTGCATAACTTTGTTCATGAAATAAATGAAACAAGTATATAATTGTTGTGCTATTTGTTCACTCAGGTTCCTTCTATGTAATATTAGGTTTTGGTTAAAGATCTGATAACATTCAGTGTAGAGAAAATTAGAAAGGGGACATATTCTTTTTCACAGCACTTTATGCCTCGTCACAATTCTAACTCAGAGATCTATGGACAGTTCCTTCGACTTCATGGTATAGTTTCTACTCTGACATGCACTGTCAACTGTGGGACAGGTGTGTTTCTTTCTAAATCATGTCAAAACAATTTCATTGGCCACAGGTGGAATCCAATCAAGTTGTTGTGCCGTCTCAAGGATGGTCAAAGGAAATTGGATGCACCTGAGCTCAATTTGGAGTGTCATAGTAAAGGGATGTGAATACTTATGTAAATTAGATATTTCTGTATTTAATTTTCAATACATTTGCTAAACTTTCTAAAAGCATGTTTTCCCTTTGTTATTATGGGGTATTGTGTGTAAATGGGTGGAAAAAAACATAGTTGTAATGAATACGGTGGGAGACCGGAATGTTCCTCCTCTCTTACCTCTAACTCCATTCCACTTTACCTCCGATGGTGGTAGAGCAAAGACGCAGTAATTCTGTTGTTCTCATCGGTGGGATGTGTTAATACATTAAAGTGGTCCAAGATAGTATCCTCAGTAGCTACTGCAGAGGAGCCCAGTCTCAGAGAACACCCTGGATTATCCCATCGGTCACTGTGTTGATACATTAAAGTGGTCCAAGATAGTATCCTCAGTAGCTACTGCAGAGGAGCCCAGTCTCAGAGAACACCCTGGATTATCCTCTTTGTCAGTTAGAATTGTTACATCAACAACAGCATGCCGTCTTGAAGTCTCCTTAGCCAGAGAGAGATGTTCTTTTCGGACCCTGTTCTCCTCAAGTAGTTCAATGATCCGGTCTGTTGAGGTAACGAGTTACTTACACTGTTCACCCTATCTATAAGTCAGTCAATTCTTCCTCTTTCACTATTGTAAACATATCACATAGCTCTCACATTTCATGGCTTTACTGGCCATCTCCGGATCTGTTTGAAAGTGCTTTAGAGTGCAGACCAGAGAGTCACAGCTGCACTTAAAGCATCCTGTGCAGGGCTTCAAATAGACAAGTCTGGAAAAACATTGACATTTTGTTTCATTTCTAAAATGCCAGGCTGGAATATGAGACACCATCAAAGGCTGAGTCAGGGAACCCATTTCAAATTGCTGTGTGTGTACGTATCCTCTTCGTAGCATCAATATACATTGAAGGAAAAAATTAAAACTATATAATTACAATAGCTATTTTTTTAATTGCAGAGGTGTGAGGTCGTTCTTGGGTGAGAACAATTTAAATAATTATCTTCACGACTTGTTCTCACCCAACTAACGCTCCTGCCTCCGCCATAGAATAAGAAATGTTGTAGCTTTAACCTTTCCTCAAAAACAGTTTCTGATTTTTATATGCATCAAAATGAAGTAAATATAATACATTTAGCACAATCCAATTCCAAAGACACCCAGTGAATTAGTCCAAATGAAATGTCTTTATATTTGAACTGGAGCTGTGGCTAGCAGACCTCCATTTGGGGAGCTATGGCTAGCAGACCTCCTTCTGGGGAGCTATGGCTAGCAGACCTCCATCTGGGGAGCTATGGCTAGCAGACCTCCATCTGGGGAGCTGTGGCTAGCAGACCTCCATCTGGGGAGCTGTGGCTAGCAGCCCTCCATCTGGGGAGCTGTGACTAGCAGCCCTCCATCTGGGGAGCTGTGGCTAGCAGACCTCCATCTGGGGAGCTGTGGCTAGCAGACCTCCATCTGGGGAGCTGTGGCTAGCAGCCCTCCATCTGGGGAGCTGTGGCTAGCAGCCCTCCATCTGGGGAGCTGTGGCTAGCAGACCTCCATCTGGGGAGCTGTGGCTAGCAGACCTCCATCTGGGGAGCTGTGGCTAGCAGTCCTCCATCTGGGGAGCTGTGGCTAGCAGTCCTCCATCTGGGGAGCTGTGGCTAGCAGTCCTCCATCTGGGGAGCTGTGGCTAGCAGACCTCCATCTGGGGAGCTGTGGCTAGCAGACCTCCATCTGGGGAGCTGTGGCTAGCAGCCCTCCATCTGGGGAGCTGTGGCTAGCAGCCCTCCATCTGGGGAGCTGTGGCTAGCAGACCTCCATCTGGGGAGCTGTGGCTAGCAGACCTCCATCTGGGGAGCTGTGGCTAGAAGACCTCCATCTGGGGAGCTGTGGCTAGCAGACCTCCATCTGGGGAGCTGTGGCTAGCAGACCTCCATCTGGGGAGCTGTGGCTAGCAGCCCTCCA